>NC_053164.1:11953166-12136166 GCF_016835505.1 Polypterus senegalus | reverse complement strand
TAGTGCTGCTGTGTCCTTTTTGTCGAATTTTAACAGAAACTGTTGTTAACAGGGAGGAGCAGCAGCAACATGCACGTGCCAGCGTCCCTTCCCTGAAAGGAAACTCAACCTACAGCTCCCCGGCATAAAACCCACTAGGAATTCTTTATGGTACAATAGGGAGAATGTGAGTCCATCTGTCAGAAGATTGATGCTGATCTGAAAGTGGACCTTACAAAAGGACAATGGGCCTAAATGCATCAGTAAATCCAGCAAGGAATGACCGGAAAGAAATGAATGGAGGGTTGTGGAATGAACAAGTCAAAGTCCTGTCAAGATGCTCTGGGGGGATTTCCAACAGACTGTGCGCACAAGACACCCCTCAAACATCACACAGCTGAAAGAATTCTGCAGAGAGGAATTTCAAGAAATTTCTCCCAGTCAATGTCAGAAACGGCTAGACGGGGACCCCCAATTTGATATCAGCTAAAGTATCAGAGTCAAGGGGGTGCTTACTGTTTCCACAGACTTAATTGGCATATCCCTACATTTTTCTGTTGAGTATACTTTTGCTCTCTGGTGGGCTGGCCCAGGGTTTGTTTCCTGCCTTGCGCCCTATGTTGGCTGGGACTGGCTCCGGCGGACCCCCATGACCCTGTAGTTAGGATATAGCGGGTTGGATAATGGATGGATGGATGGATATACTATTGCTAAGTTACATTTTCAGTTTTGTACATCACCTAACAATACTGTTTAAACTATGAGCAAATCTTGTTATGTCCATGGAATAAAAATTTTGAATGTAGTGAGCTTTGACGTCAATGTTCTGAACCGCAAACAGATTCTTTCTTTACTTATTCACTGACCACTATGTGCCACAAGCATACAACACACACAACTCACACACACCAATGCATGCAAATCAGTGGGGCCTTAAGGTCTAAAGAGCCACTAACAGACAGAAGAGACACAAGCACAGGGGACAAACAGCCATGCAGAAAGGGCAGTCTAAGGGTCCGACTCGAGCTCACCTGCCACTTTGTTGCTGATGACTTCTTCCAGCTCCTCCTCTTGCTGCAGTGCTTCTGGCGAAACCTGGGGGGCGCCAGGGAAGCCAATCAGAAGGACGCTGATGTTGTCCCGGCTGCCCTGTAGGTTTGGTAAAGAAGCAAATTTGTTGGTGGGTGGCATGTGGGGTAACCATGTTGTCGTAACGGACCACCACATTACAAATAAAGATAACACAAAAAACCAACTGTAGGAGGACAATGGGCCTCCTGGCTGGATCAGAGGATGTACCATTAACTAGATGGGAGGCCCAAGGGGAAGAATGGATGGATTGGGTAGAAAGATAACTCTGTGCCCAGTCGATATAAAATAATGGATGGATCAGTTAATGGTGGAATTTTGAAGTGATAACATCCCCCTTGCTCTAGGTGGTAGTGGCCCTTGCATGACAAACCAATCGGGACACCTTCAAGGATGCCAGGAAAATGGAGTCTGGAAGTGCAGCCCTGTAGGGGTCCCTTGGGATCAGTAGAGGGCGCTGTCGGGGGAGGCTGGCCCGGAAGTGCTTCCTAGAGGAGACAGAATGGAACCAGAAACATTTCTGAGTCCAGCATAAAAGGAAGTCGAAAGAAAGGCAAAACTCAATGGGGGCAGAAAAGGAGGAAGAATTGTGGATTATTGAATATTCCTCGCATACTTGTGGCTTGTTGTTGGGAGAAGACTGGGGAAAAGTGCCTGGAAGGAGAATCAAAAATCCATTATAATGTGCAGTATTACTGGTTCTGTGGTTTAGGGCTCTCTGGTGCCCTCGTGTGGTCACACAAACTAGAAAAAAGCCTCACCCTTGGCAGCCCAACCTTCTGCTTTGTCATGGTAGGGTCTGAGGGTGACCTTATTCTCCCCCTCTATGCTCCTTATTTTGTATAACTGGTGAACGTGGCCCCAAGGGGACACAGTTGCTCCTCCGTAACCCTCTCTTAAACGGTGATTCAATAGGAAACAAACGCAGCTTTTCATCTCCTCCTTGCGGGGTCAGCTGCTAGCCTGCTACTCACTGCATCTCGCACGGGGCTTCGAGAATTTAAAAGACTGGTTGCCCTAGTGTCTCACTGCCTTGTCTCTCTTCCCACAGTTACCCTCTGCTCCAGTTGGGACTCCAGAGCCGCCGCACCCCTTTGAGGAGGAACATTTTGTGTTCTTTTGATCAGGAGGTGGAGCCGAGGCAGCCGGGTTGACAGTTGTCCCTTTGTTCGGCCGGATCGCTCCTGAAAGACACTTGTGTTTGTTCCATCTGTTCTGGAATAAATTTTTGGTGTCTTGGAAAACCCTGAGTGCTCCGGTGCCACTTCGTGACCCAAGTGTGACAACCTGAACAAAATTCTTAAGCCCATTTTTCCTGCTTCCAAACTCATCACCTTCAGGAACTGACTGGTCCCAATTCAGTGGCATGCAAAAGTCTGGGCCCCCATGCTTAAAATGTCTCTTACTGTGAATAGTTAAGTCCTGTACAATGCAATACAATACTATTTATTTTTTGTATAGCCCAAAATCACACAAGAAGTGCCACAGTGGGCTTTAACGCGCCCTGCCTCTTGACAGCCCCCCAGCCTTGACTCTCTAAGACGATAAGGAAAAACTCCCAAAAAAATGGATGAAACCTCGGGAAAGGCAGTTCAAAGAGAGACCCCTCTCCAGGTAGGTTGGGCGTGCAGTGGGTGTCAAAAAGAAGGGGGTCAATACAATACAATACAATAAAACAGAACACAAGTAACCCTCAATACAGTAAAAAAATAAAAATGTTACAAGTATGGAGCAGAATTTAGCAGTAGATGATGATATCACATAATAGGATTTGGATTTAAGTGAGCAGAAGATGAGCTGATCGCCAAGAGGCATCAAGTTAAAGATCTGTCTTACGGTGTGCAGGCCATGTGTAGTTCATTTATTAGTTTGTGCTCCTGTTCTATGATGTTAAAAGAATCACGTATTGCACGTCCAGTTGTCACCTGGGAAAGAGATGCAGAAATATGGGTTTCCTTTCTGCGGACTGAGCGTTCGTAAAGCCAGATCACATGTTTTTATAAGATAATGGAATCTGGACCTTGAGATGAGCAAGTAGAAGTTCTCATTATCAGATTCTGTGCAAGACCTGATCATGGAACATCACCGCTTTCAAGATTTGATTGACATTTTTGGTGAGTGGCAAGAGGGACTGAACTGAAATGTTAGAAAGAAAATAAAATCCCACCGCTGCCACCACGCATTCCATTTCACTGAAAGCCACATGCGACAGCCTTCTGTTTCAGTGTCCCAGTTGAATCTGCCAAAGTTAGTTTGTTTTGTAACCCATAGAGGTGGGCACTTTATAAAACACATTATCATTCATTCATTGATACCCGATTTCACCCGGCTACTCTAAACTCTCAAAAGGCTGAGGTGACGCAGGCTCAGACGTAATCTGCTGTTTCATAAATGTTCCCTTCCATTGAAAGTGCTATTCCAGACTCCAAATTCAGCTGCAAAGGAGATCAGGCCTATTTTAAGGGGAGATTTTCAGATCATCTTCAAGGTAATCCCGACTTTAAATTCCCTGAAGTGCAAGCAAAGGTTTACAAGCGTAAAGCGAGGGCGGCTTTGCTGAAGAAGAAGTACAGTGTGAAATAACCGAAGAAGGGGAAGACAACTGAATGACACACGAGCTTCCTTGAAAGGGTCACTTGTGAAATTGGGGGTTTGTGCAGACCCTAAAACATTGAATAAAAACTTAACGTATGTCTTAAAAATCCAACTTGGTGTCAGGGAGAGCTAAAGACCACCCAAGCAAGAGGCTCTTCTAGCAGTTTGGGACACAAGCACTTAATGGGGCCCCAGACCACCGCTGGGTTCACTCATATGCACATCAACATTCAAACCATCTGCTATTAAAAATGTCGCCAGTTAGGGTGGGATTCAACAAATTGCAAAAAGGACAAACTACTTAAACAGAACTTATCACGATTTGTAATAGTTTTATCCACCTCCATGTACATTCAATTTGAGAAACAATGGCCCTGCGTTTCTTAATATACAGACTTCAGCATACCAGCTATAAAAATGACAATTTTTTAACAATTTACTTGATGTCATATACATTATATACTATTTCTTTCTTTCTTTATATATACTTTGTCACACATGCGTACCAGAGGGTCACTTTCCTGGCACCACTCCTGAATGAAAGGGGACGCTGTGGCTAACAATCTTGCTTCCTTTGTTCCTGAAAGCAGCAAAAAGCCACCCACTGAGGGCAATGGAGCCAGAGAAGCTCCGCCCCTTTGTGGTCTGGCTAGTATAAAAGGGAGACGCCCACAGAAGGTGGAGTCTCATTTGGACCTGAGAGCTCAACTGAGGGGGACGACACGTGACAAGCCCTATCAAAGAGAGCCACTAGAGGGAAACAGAGAGCTAGACGCCAACTGTTTGTTTATGGCGCCATTAAACACGTGTGTACATTTACTTTCCTTTTGTTTAAATTAAATGCAGTTTGTCTGATTGGCACCCCAAATATTTTTGGACTTGCTCGGCTTCATCACTCAATCCACTACAACAATATAAATACTGTATAAGCCAGTTTCTGTCTACCATTCTCACTGTCCTTCTGCCCAATCTGGGGTTGATTTTCCTGTTGTGGTCACGTCCAGGGAGGTTGATTACAGTCCCATGGACCTTAAACTTCTTAATAATATTTGCAGCTCTTCTCATACGAACCTTGAGCTGCTTGGAGATGGTCTGTCTCTGGAGATGCTCGTCTATCATTTATGATATCACAGAGAATTCTCTCCTTTGCTTTCTCTGATCTGTGTTCAGTGTGAGACACACAATAACACCAAACAGCAGACTGATGACGTTTCTCCATTTAAATTGACTGGATGATCGATTGTATGACTTGCAGGCATGTGTGATACAAATTCAAGAAAACAGCGAGTTTGAAAGGTTACTCAAATCCAGTTACTTAGGATCTTTTCTAGGGGTGCCAGCAAACATGAAAAGGCCATTTTAGAATACTGTTGCAGAAAATACTTAGTGAATAAAAAAAGTCTGAAGTTGTCACTATAAATGAAATCCAAGAGTGTCCTTGATTTACACCAACTGGTGGAGGATCACTAGGTGAGTAGCAAGGCTCTCCATAGCAGGTCTGCTTAGTCTTAAGAGAGCATAGATAGATAGATGGATGAAAGGCACTAATTAATAGATAGATAGATAGATAGATAGATAGATAGATAGATAGATAGATAGATAGATAGATAGATATGAAAGGCATTATATAACAGATAGATAGATAGATAGATAGATAGATAGATAGATAGATAGATAGATAGATAGATAGATAGATATGAAAGGCACTATATAACAGATAGATAGATAGATAGATAGATAGATAGATAGATAGATAGATAGATAGATAGATAGATAGATAGATAGATAGATGAAGCTCAACCCTGTACGGGCCCGTGGTCACTGCCAGGGGGCGCCCGGATGCATTGGGAGCCCTGGACCTCAGCACTTCCACCACACCCTGTGTGAGGCGGGTGGAAGCAGGATGAGGTCTCTGGAGGATGCAAAGAGGCGGCCTGAAGAAGTAAGGCATTGTGCTTGTGACCAGGACTTTGGGGACTTTTACGAACTGTGTAGCACCTTTGTAAATATGACTTTGTATAATAAATTTGTGTTGGGTGACGTCAACGTGTCCGCCTGTCTGTGTCCGGGCCGGCTACCACAATAGATAGATAGATAGATAGATAGATAGATAGATAGATAGATAGATATATAGATAGATAGATAGATAGATAGATAGATAGATAGATAGATAGATAGATATGAAAGGCACTATATAATAGATAGATAGATAGATAGATAGATAGATAGATAGATAGATAGATAGATAGATAGATAGATAGATAGATAGATAGATAGATAGATAGATAGATAGATAGATAGATAGAATGCCTAGTCATGGTTTTTCCCCTGGTTAAATGGCTGCTCTAAACTGGCCCAGCAGGATTTAAATATATCAATGAGTCCTGTGATGAAAAGCTGCACTGACCAGAGCTGGAAAGGTAACATCCCTTTGGAAACCTGAATTGGATTAAGTGGGATTGATCATATTATGTCATACATTCGTTCTTTCAAATCTGCTTATCTCAGTTCCACCACACACACACACACACACACACACACACACACACACACACACACACACACACACACACACACACACACACACATTACTTGACTCAGGCAATCTAGAGCTTAGGTGCCAAAGGAAAAGTGGACAAAGCTAATTTTTAAAATAGATTTTTCCTCCTTCCTCCACCACCTTCTATCTATCTATCTATCTATCTATCTATCTATCTATCTATCTATCTATCTATCTATCTATCTATCTATCTATCCTTTCTATATGCACACATACTTATTAACATGACCTGCAATGCTTTGTGGATGTGGGAGGGAAGCCTGAGTACCTGGAAGAAAATCCTATCTAATGTTCGTGATGTGGCATCTGTTAGAAAAACAAATGCAATGCCTATGTCTCTGTTGTATGCCATTTGGTATGGGATTCATAAAAGCAGTGTTAATGTTCCTGATGCACCATTTATTGGAATGTATTTTGCAATGCATGTAGCTGTTACTGTAGTAAATACATTACTACAAATGTTTGTGATGCACTGTCTGTTTTAATGACAAATGCAATGTATATCTCTCTACTAAATGCTATTGTGTAAGGGGGGTATGGAAGCAGTGTTAATGCTTTAGTTTATTACTAAAAGCTTTTGTGATGCGCCACCTTTTGGAAAGACAGAGACATAGCAATCGGATGGACACACAGACAGACACACAGACCTTTCCATTTTATTAAGGTGGATGTTTTGGCATTAAACCTTCTCCAAGGCTTCAGTTATTCCCCCATCAATTATGCTGTGTCTGTGTACAATAGTATTAATAAATGTTATTTAATTCTTGTTTTTGTTTTATTTTGTAAACATGGTTGCCAGTTTGGCATACTGTCTCAGAAAGCACTGAGTAAATATAAATTAAAGAAGCCCCTTTTAGCTTCTTTGGTGGCCACCTTAACAAGGTTTATAGCTTGGATAGGACAGCTAGTTCCCCAATCTGGACCCACAGTCCCATGGAGGTGGGCATAATTATTTTCTCAAGAAAAACAACTGAACGGCTGCCATTGGTCCAATTTTCTTGTCCTACCAGCCTGTTACCTGCCTGAAGCCCACCTTCAGTGTCACACGGGAGTCAGGGTCCACAGTGCTCATCGTTAATGGTCACATTGCAGGCAAAGACCTCCCCACATTGAAAAAGTCAAAGCCCCCCGTTCTTATATTTTCCTTGTAGCTGGCTAACAGTAAAGACAAATGGAGAAGCATGAAATCGATTTCCCAGAGGAGTTCATGGGAAAATCCTCCAATCATGGATGTTATAATAGCATTCTCAATGCCAGGCTGAAAAGTGCACCCCCCTCCCAATTCTTATGACCTCCCCCTGACTTGACCTCCCACCATCTCCATAACCTGCTTCCATATTTATCATTGGAACACTGAGTTGACGGGCACACATGTGAGGTTAGGGCACCCAGTGACCACGTTTGTAGCTCACCTTATAGAGACACGTGTCCACCACTTGTCCGCAGATGTCCTTCAGATCACTGGAAATCTGCAGGCGACTATGGATGAACGCACACAGCTCCTCATTGTCGACGGCGTCCCAGACTCCATCACAGGCCAGCACTAAGAACTCGTCTCCTGACGACCTCTCCACTTCGTACACCTCCGGCTCTGGGGACACCAACTGCTCGGTGGGCAGCCGCCACTCCACGTCCTTAAAGTCAAAGTCTCCCAAGGCCCGGGACACAGCTAGGGAGCCATTTACTCGTTGCAGGAACACGGTGCCCCCAGCGTTCTGGATCCTTTCCTGCTCCCGGGGATTGAAGGGTTTGTGATCTTCGGTGTAGAAACAAACATGTCCGTCACGGCATAGCACAGCCCGGGAGTCACCGCAGTTAATGAAATAGATGTGCTGGGGCGAAATCATAACTGCCACCGCCGTGGAGCCGCTGTTCTCCCACTTCTCTTGTCGGGTCAGGTCGTGCATGCAGCTGTCAATGCTGAGGAAGCCATCGCGGATCCCTTCCTTGACTTTCACGGGGTCTCCATCAGGTGTCACCTTACCTGTTGCTAAAATATGTGTCAGTAGGTGCCGGGAGCAATACTGAGCTACAGTACTTCCGGCATGCCCATCGTACACGGCAAAGAAGCACCAGTCGGCGAGTTCTCCTGGCATCTCAGTCACACACGTATGGGCATCTTCCATCTGGGCCCGCCAGCCCTGCATGCTGGCCAGAGCGTAAGATAGGCCTTCAGGCACCTGGCCTTCCTCCATTTCCTTGTTGAGCACGGGCTTGTCTAGGTAAATGCTCCTCTCTTCCTCATCCTCTCCCATAAACTCTTCACTCCCTTTGAAGAAGAAAGAGACCATCTTCTCTGTCTCCTTGACCAGCAGCCGGACAAATGAGGTCATCCGTGGCATTCGACGCTCCCAGTCCTTGGTGCTCACACTACTGCCGTTCCTCATCTTGTTAAATTTCATGCAATGAACCCGAGCAAATGGTGCTCACCATGAATGGGGCAATATAAGAAAAGATCTCTCCCTGTCTCAGACTGAACTCCTTCTGGACATTTTGTGATCTTCTTTCTGCTTCTTTAGTTTTGATCTTCTTGATTTTGCACTTGTTAAAATTACTTCACATATCCACTTTATGCTTTCTTTGCTTCTCGGATGTTCCTGAATTTCTCTTGATGTTCCTCACTCTTCTTTTCAAGTACTGCTCTGCCTGTGTTAGCAGCTCCCTGCCATTGGCTGCCTTATTTTAATACCCGGCTAATCTACAGCTTGACCCCTCCCTCCCTCCCTCCCTCTCTCTCTCTCTCTCGTTCACGACTGTGCCAAACTCTCACTAATCAGCGGCTTAATGGAGACGTCCAGAGTTCATCCCAATCGACCTTACAGGCTCATTTACTCAGGCTGGCAACTCCTCATTTCAATGGCACTGAGAATATGATGGCCCACCATCTGCAGTGGGTTTGGTGCGTATTCAGAACTTCATTAAATATTTTATTATGTTGCAGCCTTCATTTTTCAATATCCCAGATGACATTTAGGAAATTTAGGAATTTGTGCTTCTTTATTAAAATAATAAAAATTTATAATATGACACTTAAACCCTATACTATGATACTTGAAATCTGGCTCAGGTTCATCCCATTCTATTGGTCATCGCTGAGATGTTCCAACACCTTATTTGGAGTCCCCCTGTGGTCAATTCAGTTGATTGTACAGATTAGGAAAAGCACACACCTTTCTATTGGAAATCCCACCGACAGGAGAGGAACAATCCCTGGAGAGGGTTCAGGTCTATCACAGGGTGAACATGGGCCAATTTAATCTCAGCAGTGCATCTATCTTTCACATCTTTGGACTGCAGTAGGAAACCAAAGCACCTGGGTGAAGCCCACAGGAACACAAGAAGAACATAGAAACTCTAGACAGGGAGCACCCAGGATTGAATGATAGTCTCCTTGTTGCAAAGTTAGCTGCTCAACCACAGCAATCACCACTGTACCCTATTTACTGTCATGTTATGTTATTATGATACTAGCTGTGCTAAATGTCAACGACAGGTTAATATTTAAATAATTAATGTACAGGGTGGTCCAGATCTAATTATGCAGATCCAGATCATTTGAATGACTTTGATTTATGCAGGGACGATTCCAGTTTGGCACAAAGACGATTCTTCATGTCGTCAGTTCGCACACTTCTCGATGGTCCGGGATTTTTCAGGTGATTTTCTATGTAAAAAACTTAGTAAGTTATAGCATAATGACAATTGCATAATTAGATCTGGACCACCCTATAGACCTCAGCATTAATGTTTGCAGTCTGAACCATCTGTAGGAATGTATTTTGCAATGCATGTAGCTATTACTGTAGTAAACACATTACTACTACACATGTTTGTGAAGCACCATATGTTGGAATGACAAATGCAATGCATATCTCTCTACTAAATGCTATTTAGTAAGGAAGACATAGAAGCAGTGTTAATGTTAGTGATGTGCCATCTGTTGGAATGTATTTTGTAAAACATGTAGCTATTACTGTAGTAAAAAAAAATGACTACAAATGTTTGTGATGCACCATCTGTTGGAATGACAAATGCAATGCATATGTCTCTGCTAAGTGTCTTTTTGGTATGAGATTCGTAAAAGCAGTGCTAATCTTTGTGATTCACAATCTGTTAGAATGACAAATGCAATGCATATCTCTCTACTAAATGCTATTTAGTAAGGGAGGCATAGAAGCAGCGTTAATGTTTATGATGTATGTCGTGGCGAAGAAATCATCATCAGAAGGCTTTTTACCTTAAAATAAAGGCTATTAGAACTCGAGATAGACAAAGTTTTAATTAAGGCTTTATTGCAATAAATCAACCACACAGACTCAACCCATTTCGGCCGAATGAGATTGAGCCCCGATCATTACAGCCATTGAAGTTTTTATAACAATTTCTTATCATTTTGACTCATTCAATTAGCTCATTCTGCATCTGGTTTTACTGTCCATTGTTCCTCTTGGTGTCTGTTTGGCTTATTTTGATTGGTCTAAGACTGGGTGGAAGGCTTCCTCTTCACCATTTTTGGGCTTTACTATGTAATTTCCTATCTTTTTTGACCTCGCTCTAATGAGCTTGTTTGCCTGCCTCCTCTGACTCCCTTTTTCTCCTGTCTAACCAGACCTTGAGTTTCCATGGGAACCCTTATCATCTCCTTACTATTCCTATCACTGACCCCCTTATGGAATTTGTTATTTTTTTATGCTGTTTCCATTTTCTCTCACTGGCCAAGGCTTCAATTCCATGTATGGTTTTCCTCTCATCGTTTCCTCTCTTAAGCCTTCCAAACTTTTTACAATAGTGACCTGAAGTTTAAGCTTTAATTAAAAAGAAGTATTGTATGTGCTTTCATTTAATCATTGTTTGGCATGCTTGATTTGTCTTAACTTCTACACTAAAGTTAATTGCTAATATATTCTTATAATATTTTTGCTAATGCCTGCATTTACTAAGATTTTCTCTTCATGCATTAGGTCAGCGTGACCCTGCTTATAGCAAAAGTCTTTCTGCTGATTCAGCAGCCCAGCTGGTTTCAGAGGCCTCTTCTCTGTGTTATCGTTTCCTAGCCTTGAATCACAGATGTTCTCAAACTCTTATCCTGTCCAAAACTGGACTCGGTGTATCAATTAGCTGTTCCTTTCTTACTTTGGAAATTTTAATGTAAGCCTATAAAATAATGCAATATAACTGATTGTTAGTTAACTATTTGCTAGCCCTATCGTATTTGCTTTAATATTCTAATTTATGCTTAATCTAATGTTTTAGAAGCTTTTAATTACTTTTTATGGCTCTATATGTTAATTTGCTATTCTCATGCTAATAAAAATTTTTCCTTCTACATGTGCCATCTGTTAGAATGTATTTTGTAAAACATGTAGCTTTTACTGTAGTAAAAAAAATGACTACAAATGTTTGTGATGCACCATCTGTTGGAATGACAAATGCAATGCATATCTCTCTACTAAATGCTATTTAGTTAGGGAGGCATAAAAGCAGTGTTAATCTTTGTGATTCACAATCTGTTGGAATGACAAATGCAATGCATATCTCTCTACTAAATGCTATTTAGTAAGGGAGGCATAGAAGCAGTGTTAATGTTTGTGATGTGCCATCTGTTCCCCTTCCAGCAGGACAATAAATGATCCTAAACAGACTGCTAAAGTGACACTGGAAACATTGAAATGTCTTGGAATGGCCAAGTCAAAGCCCAGACCTCAATTCCATGGAGAATCTTGTGGCATGACTTGAAGATGTCTGGACACCAACACAACCAGTCGTATTTGAAGGAGTTGGAGCAGTTTGGCCTTGAGGATTGGGTGAAAATCCCAATGGTGAAATGTGCTAAGGTGCTAAGGTGAAACCTTCAACAAGAGACTTGCAGCCAAAGGAAGTGCTACAAAGCATTGACTTTCAGGGGCGTGAATACTTATGCACACTCAGGATTTCTGTGTCACAATCAAAAATATTTTGCGCCATCAAAGCGGTAGGCATGTTGTGTAAATCAGATGATACTCAGCCCCAAAAAATTCATTTGAATTCCAGGTTGTAATATGACAAAACAGGACAAAACACAGAGGGTGATGAAGACTTTCCCAATGCAGAGTCATCTTAACATCATTATAGGCCCCCCGGGAAAAGCAGTGCAGTGGGGCCCCTACCTACACAACCACTAAGCAAGTCACAACATACGGAGATTAGCATAGGGCCTCTATGCTTGTGGGGTCCCCAGGCAACTGCCCCAGCATGCCCATGCGCTATGACAGTCCTGTCCCAAGGCTCTGAATTTGTGGAAGCAGCCCTGCAAGGGACATTCGGCCATCTCTGGGTTGGCTCCCGCACACAGCCATCAATTAACCTAATCTTGGCCTCCATTTCTCTGTGCACTCAGCAGGGCTCCTGCTAATCAGTGGCTTCTCTTGTATTAGCAGATTAACGGAGACCTCCAGAGTTCAGCAGTTTTAGTTGCACAGGCTCATTCATTAAGGGCCATTTCAAAGATGAGGTAAGGGGGACTGAGTGTTTGATGCACTCTAGATTGATCCCCATTGTGATAAGTGAAAGGTCTGTCACTCTTTTGTTCATTTAGTATATTCTCACAACATTCTCAAACCAGTTTAGTCCAGTTCAGGGTTAACACAGGGCTGAAGCCTATCTCAGCAGCATCGGGCCAAAGACAGGACACTAGCCAGTCACTGGGACCGCTCAGGGATACAACTGTCAGCCCTTCTGTCTCTCTCCAGTCTGCAAGCCCCCTACCTATCTGCCAGCTTCTGTAGTATCAGCAGATTAATGGAGATTCGGCCCAACCGGTTCATTCATTAAGATTGGCAGCTGATATTTGATTCAAAGGACTTTCGCTTGAGTGTTCATTGAAACAAAATTATCTAACCCACTGTGACGGTGCGGGTCCAGCTACATGCTGCCTCTTCCTTATTTTGGGAGCCTCTTGAACCCGACAGCGTTGATGACATAACTGGATGAGCATGGCAGATGAGGACAAAACACTCCAGGAAACAGGATAGTGCAAATTGTCCAAGTGCTTTTATTAAACAATGAAAAATATCAAAGCAGTTTGTGACCAAAAGTGCCGAACTTCCAATAAAAAAAAGTGAAAAACCTGGTGATTAGAAACGAGAATAAAAACCAACAGTCGCTGGTCACACCAGCCAAGCTCAACTCCTTCCAAGTCACTCCAGCCGCAGTCCTCTCCATACTGACCCCCTGTCATGGCTGCCTGTGTCGCCATCTGCTGGACCGCTCGGGGTTGGTGGTCTTCTCGGCATCCATCTCGCTCACGCAGTCGTCCCTCACGCCACCTCGATCACTCCGCTCCCACTCAGTGGGGCGATCTGTCCATACGGCGCTGATCCTTCACTCCATCGCGGGACCACCGACAGCGCTGACTTTTCTCTCTCGCTGACTGCCTCATTCTCTCTATCTATCTCTCTCTTCTCTCTCTATTTCTCTCTCATTCTCTCTTTCTGTATCTTTCTCACTTTCTCTCTTTTTCTCTCTCTTTCTGTGTCTCTCTTTCTCTCTCATTCTCTCTCTCTTCTCTTTAATTCTCTCTCTTTCTTTTTTACTTTCTCTCTCTTTCTCTTTCTGTTTCTCTCTCTTTCTCACTCATTCTCTCTCTTTCTTTCTCTCTCTATTTCTTTTTTAATTTCTCTCTCTTTCTTTCTCTTTCTGCTTCTCTCTCTTTCCCCTTTTCTCACTTTCTCTCTCTATTTCTCTCTCATTTTCTATTTTTCTCTCTTATTCTTTCTTTCTCTCTCTCATTCCCTCTCTCTCTTTCTTTCTCACTTTCTCTCTCTCATTATCTCTCTCTTCTCTTTAATTCTCTCTCTTTCTTTTTTACTTTCTCTCTCTTTCTTTCTCTTTCTGTTTCTCTCTTATTCTCTCTTTCATTCTTTCTCTTTCTCTCTTTCTTTCTCTCTCCTCTTTCATTCTATCTCTTTCTCTCTCTCTATGCCCTTTCTCTCTCTCTCTCTCATTCTCTCTCTCTTCCTCTTTGTTTTTCTTCTTCCT
This sequence comes from Polypterus senegalus, assembly GCF_016835505.1. NCBI lineage: Eukaryota > Metazoa > Chordata > Cladistia > Polypteriformes > Polypteridae > Polypterus > Polypterus senegalus. The sequence continues at coordinate 12,121,927 of NC_053164.1, read as the reverse complement.
TTCTTCCTTTGATGCCCTGTACTTTTGCAGTATTTCTCCGTGAGCGCAGCATCTCAATTGCGTGCCACAGGAAGCCGATGAAGTGACTGAGAAAGATGCCCCCCTCACGTGCAGGTGCCACTCGCCCGCAGACCTGCTCTACCACAAGCACTTTATACTGAAACGTCAGAACAACACGACGGCCCCAGCAGGGTTGACCTTCCAGACTCCAAACCCGTGGCACCATAACAAGCTGTTCTGCTCTCTGAAAGTCCTGCCATCCTTCCATCATGGAGGCACCCCGGCCGTCTGCCACAAATGCCAAGTGCGTTTTGGGTGGTCTTTTGGCCTTGGAATCTCGACAGATATTTTTTTTTTCTTAGGCCTAACTGGAATTCTGCATTTTTCCTGCCCACCTGGCCGACTGACCTTTTCATTGGGTTGGGATTTAGAGACGTAAATGTTGTGTTTAAGGATTCGACTTTTCTTTCTCTCATGTAAGTTGGCATCATTTATGTTAGTCAGTACTTTCTTGTCTCGTTTTAATTTTGCTTTTTTGAACATCTCGTAAAACATTTTGAATGACATCGAGTTTATGAAAATGTGCTATAAAAACAGATGTTGTCGTCCTTGTTGTTGATGTGTGTCACTTCTGTGCCCTGTCAGTTCATTTTAATGTCACCTGACGCGCCAGGATGGTGGTCCTTATTGCAGTTCTGGTTCTGTCTGAGCTGCAGTGTGACTACTTTGACAGCGGATTCAGACCCCTTCACTTTCTATGCACTTCATCATGCTGTAGATTTCATTTTTAAATAGATAGATTTGGGGCAGCACGGTGGCACAGTGGGTAGTGCTGCCGCCTCGCAGTAAGGAGACCAGAGCTCACTTCCCTGCGTGCAGTTTGCATGTTCTCCCCGTGTCTGCGTGGCTTTCCTCCCACAGTCCAAAGACATGCAGGTGAGGTGCATTGGCGGTCCTAAATTGTCCCTAATGTGTGCTTGGTGTGGGGGTGTGTGTGCCCTGTGGTGGGTTGGCACCCTGCTCAGGATTTATTCCTGTCTTGAACCCTGTGTTGGCTGGTATTGGCTCCAGCAGACCTGAGTACTGTAGGGATTGAATTATTGTACCTCACTTTTAAAACCACTAGATGGCAGCCTCGTCACGTCTGTATGTAAGCGGCCTGAGCAGAGCCGGAGGTGCCGCCTGTAAAAGTGACTCTGCGCAGCGGGCTGTTATTTCAGTGACGTCCATAATAAACGCTATTTTAACGTCACCTGGCTTAACTCCTACAGGAATTCTTCAGAAAACTACAGGGAGATTCACTCGAAAAAGGTCCCCGAATATTCCGTTGTAACTCCCGTTAGGATGAAGCAATCTGAACCAAAACAAATGAATGCTCTATACCTCGACGTTTGTTTAATCAGTTGCATCACACGCGGTGTTGGAAGAGGTTTCCTTTTTCTTCCAGACACATTTCGACTCGGCGCTCCACGTTCCTGAACGTCTTCGGGGGTAATAGCAGCAATTTCACATTGGATGTGTTCCTTCAAATCTTCCACAGTGCGATGCTTGTTCCGACAGAGTTTTCCTTGGAGCAGACCCTAAAGAAGTCAAAGAAGTCTGGTGGTGTCAGATCTGGCGAACGTGGTGGCCAAAGCCCCTGTTGCCGAAGAAGGACTCAATTTCTGCCATGCTCCTTGCCGATGTGTGACACGTTGCTTCATCTAACCTTCTGTTAACTCGTGATCATCCTGTTCATTCTGACATCACTTAATCGGTTCGCACCATGAAGACGCGCCACCATCCTGAGGAGAAGTTCAGTGACTGAGTGAAGGGGTACAGGCGGGATGTTAAATGTTGTGACGGCTGTCCGGGTCTTCTCAGGCCGTTTATATGACAAGGCTGCCATCTAGTGGTTTCAATAGTGATGTACAATAATTCAATCCCTACAGTACAGTGGAGTCAGTGGGTCCTCAGACTCCTTCACTTTCTATCCATCCATCATCAAACCGGCTATATCCTAACGACAGGGTCATGGGGGTCTGCTGGAGCCAATCACAGGTCGCAAAGCAGGAAACAAACCCCAGGCGGGGTGCCAGGGCACACACCAAGCACACACAATGGACAATCAGCAAAGACTTAACCTGTTTGCTCGCAGACAACATGCAAACTCCACACAGGGAAGACCCAGGAAGCGAACCCGGGTCTCCTAACTGCGAGGCATCAGCGCTATCACTGCGCCACCGTGCCGCCCCCTTCACTTTCTATGCACTTTCGTAATGCTGCAGATTTCATTTTGAAAGGGATAGATCTGCCATTTTTGCCCATCAATGTATTATTCTCAAGAACTCATAATGACAAAATGAAAGCACATTTTTGGAAAGGTTTGCAAAACTTACCAAAAACTAAAAACTGAAATGTCTCCTTCATATACAGTGGTGTGAAAAACTATTTGCCCCCTTCCCGATTTCTTATTCTTTTGCATGTTTGTCACACAAAATGTTTCTGATCATCAAACACATTTAACCATTAGTCAAATATAACACAAGTAAACACAAAATGCAGTTTTTAAATGATGGTTTTTATTATTTAGGGAGAAAAAATCCAAACCTACATGGCCCTGTGTGAAAAGTAATTGCCCCCTTGTTCAAAAATCACCTAACTGTGGTGTATCACACCTGAGTTCAATTTCCTGATTACTGCCACACCTGTTTCAATCAAGACATCACTTCAATAGGAGCTGCCTGACACAGAGAAGTAGACCAAAAGCACCTCAAAAGCTAGACATCATACCAAGATCCAAAGAAATTCAGGAACAAATGAGAACAGAAGTATTTGAGATCTATCAGTCTGGTAAAGGTTATAAAGCCATTTCTAAAGCTTTGGGACTCCAGCGAACCCCAGTGAGAGCCATTATCCACAAATGTGTTGGTTTTCACAAAGTTTGCTGCTTCGGTGATTTTAGATCTTCTTGTCAGATGTAAAGTAGAATTACAAGCAATTCATAAATTTCAAAGGCTTTTATTGACAACTAGCTGATTACCCAGTGGCTTCGCTCACTGAATGCAAGGGAAAAAATAAAATGCAGTATATAAATTATTAAACAGTAAACCATTAACATGTAAGAAGTAAAGATACATTGAGCAGTACTGGAGTGCATTTTAAAGGTGCTATAACACAACAGGTAAGTAGCACTAACAGCAGCTTAAATGTATTTGGATCATCTCTCGGTAGCAGATTCACCGCTGTGGTACAGAAATTACATTTTCTATGCGATCCTCCAAATTTCTGCCTGACTACCTTGCACTACGTGCCTGTGATTTAAGAGAACAATTATTGAGAGAAATGTGGATGCTGCCCTGCTGTGCTTAACGGGCAGAAGGTCCAAACAATTCCCAAGTCCAATACTTCACATGAAGAGGTCGGTACATCTTCTTAGATGTAAACCCTCCATCTTCTTAAAAGAATTGATCACAGTGATCGGGTTTTAGTGACCCGAACTCACCTTAAGGGACAGTAAGTAGCCGTGCAGCGCAATTTACCAAGAGAGTCACGCTTCGATGGCGCCGATTACATTCATTCTCAAAGATTTCCACTGTCCAACTGGAGCCGACAGGGCACTCGAAGTGTCACAAACATTGCGAGAAGAGAGGACGCCGCCCGAAACTGCGAAGCTCTCGACCCGGCGGAGCAGCCCGACATTCCGCGCTTCCCAGCGTCCACTTTGTTGTCACGCCCCCTCGCCGCTGAAGGCGGTGTCATCTTCACAGCAGCTCGGTGCAGTTAAAAAGTACAAAGACGCACAGCTGTTTTCTTCATGTCTTCTACTATCAAGTACTGCCAATTAAAAAAAAAATGTGGCAGTTTCCGCGACAGTCACGTGGACGAATAAATTAAACTTCAATGTCAGGACGCGCCTGGCGGCGGACGGCTCAGCGCTGGAGTCCAGAGAGGTGGGCTGGGAGAGGGCGACGCGGGGCGCACTTCAATGGGATAGATCGGCGTGTTTGTGTTTACTTCTTTTCAATATCAGTAAAATAACTCTCACACAAATACTAACAATTCGTAAAGACGATATAAAAATGGCGTCCACAAACAAAGTGATTAGTTCCTGTATTATAATATGTTCTGTGGTCATACATAATTTCCATTTCAAACGCGAAAAGAATTTTATTTAAATATATATATAGATGACATGAAGTTTATGCACAGAGTCCATATTGGAGCATCTCTGAACACACAACACGTCAAACCTTGAAGCAGGTGGGCTACAGTAGCAGGAGACCACACCGGGTGCCACTCCTCTCAGCTAAGAATAGGCCAATGAGGTTGCAATTCACACGGGCTCACCAAAAGTGGACAATAGAAGATCGGAGAAGCAAAACGAGTCTCAATTTCTGCTGCGACATTCAGATGGTGGGGTCAGAATTTGGCATGAAAGCAGGGATCCAACCTGCCTTGTATCAACGTTTCAGGCTGGTGCTGGTGGTGTGATGGTGTGGATATTTTCTTGGCATACTTTGGGCTCCTTAGTACTAACTGAGCATCATTTAAATGTCACAGCATACCTGAGTCATGTTGCTCACCGTTTCCATCCCTTTGTCACCTCAGTGTCCCCATCTTCTGACGGCTCCTTCTAGCAGGATAATGTGCTATGTCACAAAGCTCAGATCATCTCAAACTGATTTCTGGATCATCATAATGAGTTCACTGGACTCAAATGGCCTCCACAGTCACCAGATCTCAATCCAGTAGAGCACTTTGGGATGCGGTGGGGCGGGAGATGCTCATCATGGATGTGCAGCTGATAAATCTGCAGGAACTGTGTGATGCCATCATGTCAATGTGGACCACAATCACTAAAGAACATTTCCAGCACCTGGTTGAATCATTGCCATGAAGAATTACGGTAATTCTGAGGGTAAAAGGGGGTCCAACCGGGTACTAGCAAGGTGTACCTAATAATGTGGCCGGTGAGTGTGTATTGACATATGAAGTTGGATTCTGACAGACGACACACAGAGCCTGGCTGTTTACTGAGATTTAGACTTCTACTTTATCCAACTCTTTAAAGATGATGTCTGATATTATGTGGAGTTGTTGCCTTCTTGTTGTTCCGGGTTCAATTGGAGAATTCTTCTTGTGCTGGAGTGCATGCGTTCTCATTGACATGTGATCTCTCATCTGTGGTGGGCAGTGTTCTAATCGGTTAGGCCCACCTGCTACTTCATGGAGAAAGGCATCTGTCTTTCTGGCCCAGAACTTAAGTTGCTGAAGGTCCCTTCTTGAAGTAATGGCCTGCAGCCTGGGCTCAGTGCTTAGCTTGGCAGACAGGATCTCAGCTCTCGGGCTTACCTGTACAAAGAAAAGAGTTTGATGGCTTCGGCTCAGCAAGGAAGAGCGGCTCATAGCTTTTAGAGTTCAGAGAGGAGGTTTGAGAGGATCTCGGTCATTTTGGAGAGTCGCCCACCCTGAGAGAATCCCTGAACCTCTCTCAACTTGCCATTCTCAGCCTCTTTGTAAGATAGATAGATAGATAGATGTGAAAGGCACTACATAACAGATAGATAGATAGGTAGATGGATAGATATGAAAGGCACTATATAACAGATAGATATATATAATAGACAGATAGATGTGAAAGGCACTATATAACAGATAGATAGATAGATAGATAGATAGATAGATAGATAGATAGATAGATAGATAGATAGATAGATAGATATGAAAGGCACTATATAACAGATAGATATATATAATAGATAGACAGATAGATGTGAAAGGTACTATATAACAGATAGATAGATAGATAGATAGATATGAAAGGCACTATATAACAGATAGATAGATAGATAGATAGATAGATAGATAGATAGATATGAAAGGCACTGTATAACAGATAGATATATATAATAGATAGACAGATGTGAAAGGCACTATATAACAGATAGATAGATAGATAGATAGATAGATAGATAGATAGATAGATAGATAGATATGAAAGGATAGATAGATAGATAGATAGATAGATAGATAGATAGATAGATAGATAGATAGATAGATATGAAAGGCACTATATAATTGATTGGACTAAAGTCAATTCCAGTGTAAAAATGAGTGTCTTCCGATTGGCGAGTTCTTCTCTCCATCCTCGTTGCTCCTGCTGGCTCTGAGTGGTCTACAGAGAGGCCCCTGCTCTCAGATGTCAGCTCCACATTTCATTCCCAACTTGACGTCCTGGCAGATCCTGGCATGAAGAGCTCAGCTACTTTCTTTGGAATGCAAGGGTGGGTTTTGTGTGGTTGGATGCCTGGGTCTCTTCTCTCTTCACAGGCCAGGGGCCTCATGTATTAACGGTGCGTACGCACAGAAATGTTGCGTAAGAACTTTTCCACGTTCAAATCGCGATGTATAAAACCTACACTTGGCGTAAAGCTACGCACTTTTCCACGGTACCTCATGCCTTGTCGTACGCAAGTTCTCCGCTCAGTTTTGCAGACTGGCGACACCCAGCGTCAAAGCAATGGCAATGTTCTTGTGTGATTACTCATTATTTTCATGACGCGGCTTTATAAATACACTGAAACTAACCGCATATTGTTTATTAGTGTAATGCATCTGATTGTAATTAACTTGTAACAATATAATGGTCCAGGGAACAGCCATAGTATTCCAAATACCAGAACTGCTTTAGCGTTGTTACTCTCACTTCTTCTTCTTCTTCTTCTTCTTTCAGCTGCTCCCGTTAGGAGTTGCCACAGCGGATCATCTTTTTCCATATTACTCTCACTGCACCACTCAGAGTATTTATATCACTGTATCTGAGTGTGAATCACAGCAGCAGCTGATCAGAAAGAGAATTATCAGTATACAGCTTTAAGCACACGCTGTCTCAGCCACGGCAAAACGTTTCAAAGCCTTTCCTGTACGGACCTCGCGGTTCAGAAACAGCTTCATCCCAAGAACTTTAAACGCACTCAATCAATTGCTCCTTGTAGAACTGTTAGTACTTATAAGTACAATCACCTCACTGTAAACTTGTACTACAGTTATAATATTACACAACCTGAGCCACTTTATAAAGTGCGTATTTACATATGATGACAATATCATTTATAAGGTGAAATTCAGCAAAATATGTTTGTTAAATTATACACATAAAACTTTAACTTCATTTAAATAATCTATATTCTTCACTGGGAGTGTCGTTAGGATAGAATAATTAAACATGTACTACGAAGATATTTCAATGTTCTTTAAACGTTTTGAAGAATCGGTGCTAAGCTTACAGATGGCTTAACGTCTATTACAGAGCTGATTGTGTGCCAATCGGTTACTTGGGGAAAGAAAAGCAAGGACTGCAGGGGCGGTCACGCCAATATATATTGAATATAAAACAGAAAGAGAAAATAACAACACAGCTAAAAACGCAGCGACAAATTTCGGCAAAAGTTAAACGCTTGTGTCGTGAGCACGAGGTGGCTATGCAGTGTTTGTAACGGACGTGGCCATCCATCGTGCATAAGATACCATATTGACATGGGCGGGCGAAGGAGCCACTGATTCTTTCTCTGACTAGAGCCGCCCACGAGTACTGCTGCAATAAATTATTTCATCGAAGGTCGCACACAAACACTGCGCCGTGAAACTCATGTTTAATAATGTGCTTTAACTCCTATCATCATGAAAATGACATCACGTATACATCTCAGTATTTTAGTTATTCAGAGAGCTGTAATATCATGAATGTAATGGACTCTGTGTCCAGTTGGAGGAAGAGAGCCGGTTTAAGAAGCAAGTAGTGATTCACACACATAGAGCACATAGAAGATCAAATACAAAACAAAGCATTTAACGTGCTACTTTAATTACGATGTGATTTGAGAAACTGGTTAATTAAACGATTTTAAGATGAAGTTTATAATGTTCTACTAAATGACAAAATAAACTACGTGATTAAAGTGGAAATGTCGAGATTGAAGTTGACATTTTGTGCTTTTTCCCCTCCGTGTGCCTTTTTTCTCTGTACCCTAATAAACTTTCATATGACACTCAGACAGTGGGCTATAACTCGCCTTTTCACAGCGACTTTGATATGTGACTTCTTTTTTATTTCCGGCACTGTGCGATTTTGTGAATATGAGCTTTCAAGTTTCTCCAACACACTATGTCACTCGATCAACTTCCTTTTGTTGATTATTCCACGGTTTATTTGAACAAATAGTTTGTTTTTCCTTTGCCTCCACTTGGTATTCGCTGAAATTCTTATATTTTCCCCGTGCTTTTCCCATTGTCTTTTCACAGAAGGCTGCGCTTAAGGGTGATTTATATTGATTTGCATATTCAAAGAGGCGTAATTCTGGGAGGATTTGGGGCATTACATAAAGCGCGTGCACGAGCGTTAGTTTTCACGCTGGTCGGGATTTATGTAGCGGAAGAACGTGGAAGTTGGAGTACGCACAGATTCCTGCATCTGGATTTTTCTGTGCGTAAGCACATTTCAGCTTTTGTGCTTACGCCATGTTATAGTGCGAGTTCTACGCACAGCGTTATACATGAGGCCCCTGGTGTGCCACTAAGGTCTGGCAGAGTGGACAATGCCTACTTTGCCCTGTAATGTCATAATCAGGCCTCCAGGATTTTCCATTTCCGACAAGTAAATGTACCGCACAATAAAGTGGTCAGATAGTGAAGAGGGTCTTTACGGCCTCCATTGCAGACCACCACAGATGTTCCAGTTGTTGTTCTGTGTATGTTGTGACCACTAGGCAGTGCTGCAGCACCCCAAAGCCCAGTCACAACCTCACAGTAAAAACAAAAGGTTTATTAACAAAAATCTTGTGCACATGATGGCACCCAAAGTGGCATCAACCAAACACAATTCTTCTCTCTGCTCCTCACCTCCCAGGTAAGCTTTGTCCATCCTCCATACATGGCTGCAAATTGTCTGGATGAGGACGAGTGGCTTCTTTTAAGTTGGTCCCAGGGGTACATCCGGTGCCAGGTCATGGCCTGATGGAAATTCTTCTGGATCAAACTGAAGTCCTATAAAGTAGGAATGCTGGCTCCCTGCAGAAACTTCTGGCAGCACCAACTGTGACCACCAGGGGGGCACCCTACACAACAGACCCTGGCACAAATCCAACATACACAAGATTTTTTTTAAAGTGTGGGAAACGCTTTCCTTTCTTTTTCACCCGCTTGCAGCCGAGTATAAAGCACAAGTGCAGTTAATAAGCACAGACCGTCTTCCCTCTCCTCAGTCTCTTCCACCTCCACTCCTCCTCAGTCTCATGTCGACCTCTCCCTCCCACCTCTGGCTCCCTGAATGGAGTGAGGTGGCTCCCTTTAATGAGCACCCAGAAGAGCTCCAGGTGTCCCGTGATCTTCTTCCAGCAGCACTTCCGGGTGTGGCGGCAGTCCTGCCATGAAGGGCTCGATTGTTCTCCATGAGCCCCCTGGCAGTAGCCATGGGCCCCACCAGGGCTGAGCTTTGCAAGCTCCAAACCTGTGGCATTGTCCTAAGCCAGGGGGTCTGCCCTCTGCAGTTTCGGTGGAGGTAATGCCCTGTGCCAGCTCTCTCCCCCAAGGGTCCTTCCCTTCTGCAAGCATCCTGGCTGGGTAGAAGCCCCCCGGCTGTCTGTTAAACCACAGAACCTGACAAGGCTATCCTATAGGACTACAATACCTAGCATGCCTTGCATGAATAGCGTCACCCATGGAGGATGCAACCTAGTGTACTGGGCGAGCATGTAGTCCTGCCCACCCAGTCCTTGCATCAGCCTGACCTCCTGGCCTGGTAAGGAACCCGAGCCTGGTCCAGCAGGGATGCTTACCCATGTGTGCCATCCATCCATCACAAACTTCACTTATGCAGTGAGTGAAAATCAAAACACTTCATATGTGGTTGCAATAAAATGAAAAGGTGAGGTTTGTGATCAGCAGGCTGCATTCATAAAGATGCTCCCAAAAATATTCACCAAGTACAATTTTCCATTTTCCAGAGTTATCAATTCCCAACTGACCCTCTTATCTGAGTGAACTGGCACTCCACTGCAGGATTGGCTCCTGCCTTTCACCCGATGCTGCCTGGACGGGCTCCACCACCATCACCTGGATGAGGCAATCATGAGGTGGTTTTGAGTCACGAATACCAATAAATAATAATAATAATAATAATAATAATAGTAATAAATAAATAGAAAGCCCCTGCAGTCCATTAATTATTTCAAAATCTTTATTTCTATTTCAGAAGAAAATGGAACATTGAGAATAGAAGAATAAAAATCAATCAACGGGTTTTGGGATGCCAAAGTGGGAAATTCCACCGATTTTGCTATTAACATAAAACAACACACTCAAAAAAGGGAGATTTTTACTTGGAGAGAACAATAAATAAATAAAATCAGGAGTGTTCTGCCCCGGTTGGCACACAGGCAATCACAGCGTTGGCCACGCTGGCATTCAGTCAGCACGAGCCCAGGCTGGAGTGGTCTCATAAATTGAACAAAAGAAAAATCAAAAGGCATTTGTCTGTCATGGTCCATTCTGAAATGATAGTGGTGTACAAAAAAATATAAAATAAATAAATATTCCAGAGCCCATACTGGCACACGAGTGCCCACCTGGCATCATGTACTGGAGACTCCAGATGGAAAACTACAAAAAGGAGCAGCAAAAGCAGAGCTTGTCCGGAGCTGTGAGGACATCGATCTCTAAGAGTCATGGGGTTGGCTCTACGCCTGCCATTAGCGGGGCGACCGTGGATGGACAGCCAAGTGGCATCTTCTTGGCACTTGGCTCTCCATTTGTAATTTCCAGAAAGAATTCTGATTGTGGAATTTTAAAAGGAGCTACAGTGGGAATGCCATTGTGATGACCTTCCACTAAATCAAAACCCAGGGACCTCTCGGGCATCACAGTATCACTGCATGGGCATGACATGTTGTGACCACAGTTGAGAGGACTGCCATGTAGGTCATCATGTAAACGTATTTTTTTATTATACACACACACAATGTCAATGGTTGTATTAACAGCAATTGTGGGCACTACAGAGAGACGGATTTGACGTTATGCTAACAGTACTTCTGTAATTCAATGCAAAGTGCACTTTAGTTTTCCACGTACACAATATGTACACACACAGCGGGATGTAAGGTATGTACACTACACACACACACACACACACACACAAACTACTGTACTGTGTACAGAATTGAACACTCCAGGCAAAGTGCACGTCTGCACTGCACATACACACAGACTGGTGCACACCACACACACTGCACTACTCAAACACACAGTGTGTGCCATACGTGTGCACATTCCGCTTACACATACGCACACCCACTAGGCACATACTGGATATACCCACTAGATGTAATCTACAAACATAACAAAATTTTAATTTCTAACACATTCAATGTAATATTTATAGCCACTATGCACACACACACACACTTGCCCAGACGATGCCCCCAAAACCCCAACCCTCCCAAAATCCCACGGCCCATTGGGTTTTTTTTTTTTTTTTGGTTGCACGTTGGTGCCACCAAGTGGTAGAAATCTGCATAGCAGATCTTTGAGCTAAAGAGCGTACAGTACGGACCCTCATTCTAACTGTTTATAGAATAAATAAAATAAAAAAAAAAAAAAGGTAAGAATTGTTACTCACTTTGTGTGCCAAACAACAACGAAGAAGAGCAGCAACTCAAGTCACTGACAAGAAGTAAATTGGATTGCTTAGCACAGTAAATAATTCAGTCTTTATGAATAATCAAACTTTCAAAACATACTAATATATATTTATATTGATATCTATATCAATAGACATATTTCTGATATAGATATAATATTCACATATACTTAGTATGGATATGTGATATGTGATATTTTATGTATATTGTACATAAGCAAACACTAATTTATACTATAATAGCATATGAATTATCCACAGCTACATTAAGAGTTTTATGTTTGTGTATATATATATATATACATACACACACACACACACACACACACACACACACACACACACACACACACACACACACACACACATACCCCATAGGCACAGGTCACGTGTATAAGACTACATATACATTTATGTTCAGATATCTCACACACATACACATAAACATACATTCTACGTCCGTAACATACATACCATGTCGTCGACTTCACAAATTAAATGCACACTATACGGTTCACACGCAGACAGAAATTGGAAAGAACCCCATTTTGCTGCAGCCATTAAAGTCACGAGGCAGAAGAGACGCCTCTTTTGCATTTTGTACAACTGAACAAGTCCCGTCGGTGAAGCCAGCTTCGAGTAGAGCAAGAAGACCCCAATTTGGCAGTTCTGACGCAGCTTTCTAAGAGAAATGTGAGCGGATTGTCGGAGAGCGATCCAAAAAGAGAAAAACAGTAATGATAATGCTAACAATAATGATAATAAAAGCAAGTGAACGCTGACAAATAACAATAATAAAAAACCTCAGAGAGTCTGCCAAGGATTGTCTGAAGAGGGCGCAGAGCCAACGCCGGGGAGGCTGGCTCCGATAATAAATAGGGAAACTGTCTCTCAAACAAGACTCGAGTCTTTCTCGCCATCGCAGAGTCCTTCTGGCCTATAAACTGAACAATACAAGTTTTACAAGTTCTTCTTCTTTCTTTGTCTCTTCCTACCAGTTTTTTTTTTTTTAAACCCGACTCTATTCCCCCCCCCTCCCCCCCATTTTTTATTGAAAAGGTCAAGGGTGCCAGTCTTCAAAGTTGTCCTTTTTGGAGGATGCCAGTTGGCCCCGGCCAGTTACATGACCGACTCTTTCTCGTGGCCTGCGACTTGGACCCCTTCTAACGTGATGGCGGTGTCCTTCTTGAGCAGAGGCAGGTCTTCTTCCTCCGGCGGAAGGGGGCTCTTTGCAGAATGGTTGGCCCCATCTAGTCGGACTTCCGTCAGTTCGGTGTCGTCACTCAGTCCTTGTCGCTCCACGAAGTTCTGCAGCAGGCCGGCCCCAAAGGCATCGCCCTCGACGTTGATCACCGTACAGGTGCGGTCCCTGAAGGAGGAGGAGAGCACAGAGTGAGGGGATTGGATGGATCAGCTCAATACTCATGATGTGGATTAAGACCACTTGATAATCGACCTTTTGCTGTATATGGTGCCTACTGTGCAGGGAGGGTGACAAGACAAACGACTGGAGCTCCTTCACAGCTCGGGCACTGCACCACCATGGCACTTCACTAGGACTGCTCTCTTATCTTAGACCAAGTCAAACGTTTGCAGAATTTTAAGTTACTCTGATGAGACTCTCAATGTGGGCATTTGTTAGAATACTAACTTTATTGAGCTTCTGTAAATACCGACATTTGCCAAATAAGGTTACCATCTACTTATAAAGCATTTCAGACAGATAAACAGGAGGGGGCAGCAAAGCCATCTTTGACATTCCTCGTCTTTGTGGTGCTCTGCTCTGCAATGGGCGTTTTTTAGGAAAGGCACTACCAAGTGGGCATGGAAATGTAACTCTTTTAGGGCGGATGTCGAACTTTAATCGACGGCAGGGGTGGAGGTGGGATGTCGACTTTAGTGGACATCCAGGTGTAGAGGGTAATAATCAGCTGTATGTGTCGACCAAACTCACCACCACGTTATGGGGAGACCCTCTTTGCTAGGAGGACTTTGACTGGACATCGAATCCCCCATGCATGTGTGAAAGGAGCGTAGAGCAAACAACGTCTAGAATGGCACCGACGTCCGGCGAATGTGCAAACCAAAATACTCTGTGTGTGCATTGTTTATTTACCGTTATTTGTTTGCTTTTTGCGTATTATTACTGACTCAGACTCTGACTTATCAAACTCCGATTTTGATGCAAGTGATCTGGAAATCAAAAACGAAAAGGCAGGCAAGCATTGCCGCACACAGGTTAGGGTTTGTATATAGAGGTGCATCTCGATAAATTAGAATATCATCGAAATGTTAATTTCAGTAATTCAATTCAAAAAGTGAAACTCATATATTATACAGATTCATTACACACAGAGTGATAGATTTCAAGCGTTGCCACACACGTGTGCAGCTAGATGGCTTAAAGAATAGCAATACCACGCCAGACCAGGGGGTGGCGAGCTGCACTAACTCCCTCTCTCTCTCTCTAGGAAATCCCAGTAGTTGCCGGCGTGTTTGATGATGTCACTTCCGGTCCCGGCGACATCACTTATTGCCGCCATCGATGACGTCACTTCCTGTCAAGACCTGTACAACTACCATTTTTTCCCCAACTTAAGTCAGTTCTGTTTTGGACATCGTACCATACACAGCTAAACAAAAAATGACCCATTTTGCAGCCAGGGATACTACACGGGTGGCTGCCCCAAACCTTTGACGTCCCCGAGTCTTTTTGTGACAGTGTTTATTTCTTTTCATTTTGCCGATTATGGCATACAGGTAATGAAAACCCAAAATTCAGTATCTCAGAAAATGAGAATATCATGAAAAAGTTCAATCTTGTAGATTCCTGGTGTCCCACTCTACTCTGCTAATTAACCCAAAACACATGCACAGGGGTCCTGAGCCTTGAAATGGTCTCTCAGTCTGGTTCAGTAGGCCCCACAATCAGACGGATGACTTGACGGTTGTCCAGAAGACAGTCATTGAGACCCTCACTCCACAAGGAGGTCATCGCTAAAGACGCTGGCTGTTCATAGAGCACGGTGTCTAAGCAAATTAATGGAAAGTTGGGTGGAAGGAGAAAAGGTGCACAAGCAACAGGGATAATGGCTGCCTTGAGGAGATTGTGAAGAATTTGGGGGAGATTCCCAAGGAGTGGACTGCGTCAAGAGCCACCACTCACAGTCAGACGTGTGTATCGGGGACGTGGGCTACAACTGTCGGAGCATTCCTGGTGTCGAGAGCCACTCCTGAACCAGGGACAACATCAGAAGCGTCTTACCTGGGGGCTAAGAAGAACATGGACTGGACTGTTAACAGCTCAGTGGTCCAAAGTCCTCTTTTCAGATGGAAGTCAATTTTGCATTTCATTTGGACATCAAGGTCCCAGAGTCTGGAGAGAAAGAGTGGAGAGGCACAGAACCCCAAGTTGCTTGAGGGTCCAGCGTGACGTTTCCACAGTCAGTGATGATTTGGGGAGCCATGTCACCTACTGGTGTTGATCCACTGTGTTTTATCAAGTCAGAGCAGCCAGACGTCTACCAGGAGATTTTAGAGCACTTCATGCTTCCTTCTGCTGACAAGCTTTATGGAGATGCCGATTTTCCAGCAGGACTTGGCACCTGCTCACACTACTAGAAGTCCCAATACCTGGTTTAATGACCATGCCGTGCATCACTGGGCTTAATTGGCCAGCAAACTCACCTGACCTAAACCCCATAGAGTATCTATCAAGAGGAAGAGGAGGGACAACAGAGCCAACAATGCAGACGAGCTGAAGGCCGCCATCAAATCATTCTGGGCTTCCATAACACCTCAGGAGAGCCTCAGGCTGACCGCCTCCATGCCACGCCACATTCATGCAGAAGAAGCCCAGACCGGAGTATCGAGTGCCTACATGGACAGACTTTTCAGTAGGCCAACATTTCTGTATTAAAAATCATTTTTTTTTATTGGCCTTATGTAATATTCTAATTTTCTGAGATACTGAATTTGAAGTTTTCATTACCTGTAGGCCACAATCAGAAAAATGAAAAGAAATAAAAACGCTAGAAATACATCATTCTGTGTGTAACGAATGTATAGAATATACGAATTTCACTTTTTGAATTGAATTATTACTGAAATAAATTAACTTTTCGATTATATTCAAATTTATTGAGATGTACCTGTAAGTAATACAAGTATGTAAGTAGTGTTACAGCCGATCTTAAAAAGCTAATATTTAATGTTAAATGCATATCGTGTTTGCTTTATACGCTTTTTAGAAAACAGCGTTTGGGGGGAAATGAAAAAATTAAATTAGCCCTGAAAGAGTTAAAAAAAGGATCTTGCTGTACTTACACCAACCAGTCCACAGCCAGGATGAGCGAGATGTCATTGGTGGGCAGACCCACCGCTTCAAGGATGATTGCAAGAGTCAGGACGCCCCCTGCTGGGATACCAGCTGCACCTACGCTTGAAGCCGTAGCCGTTACCCTGCGGGGTGCAGAAAGAATACACCATAAGAACACGTGCCAGGGAAGTAGACTTTCCACCGGGGTGCCACACAAAACCCGTCCGACTACTTACAGGATGGTGATGACCTGAATGAAGTTGAGAGGATAGTTGTTGAGTTGAGCGATGAAGACTGCCGCAACACACTGGAAAAGCGCTGCTCCATCCATGTTGACAGTGGCACCGATGGGTAGAATGAAACGGCTGATGCGCTTGGAGACGTGGTTCTTCTCCTCAACACACTTCATCATGAGGGGCAGAGTGGCTGAGCTGTACAGACAAAAAAAAAAAAAAAAAAAGTGAGCTGTGCCCCTTGCCAATATTATGGATGTTCTCCCGAGGTTACCGGGCACATGCAGTTACCTGGAGGATGTGCCAAAGGCAGTGGCCAGTGCTGCCACGATACCCCACAGGAAGGCGTAGGGGTTCTTGCGGGTAAAGATGAAGTAGATGACGGGCAAGACGATTAGGCCATGAATGATGTGGCCGATGATGCAGCAGATGATGTACTTGCCCAGGCTGGTGAAGAGCTGGACCACATCCTCCATTTCTACGATCTTCCCAGCCACCAGAAACATGATACCAAAGGGGGCATACCTGGCAAGGTGAGAAAGACAACGTGAAAGGAGCAGATGGATTATACATACCCACTCCAAAAAAAAAAAAACATTGTTTTCTAAATTTTTTGTATTGCAATTATAAATTGTTTGCCAGCAAAATGGGTGGGCTCCTGTTTTACTCCCGACATCGCATCACCCCCAGTGCTGGCTATTGGGAAGTCCTTGGGTCATCGACACTTAACTTCCCCAGAGGACAGCCAGCTTTCTACTGGTGATTCTCCAACCCATGGCATAGCAGCATAGTGGTCAGCATTGCCACCTCACATATCCATAATCTGGTCAGGGACCATGTGGAGTCGTCAAATGCCCTCCATGTCTACAGGGGGTACCAGTTTTCTTCAAATATCACAAAACTAGACAAGTTAGGATAATCAGGGCGTCTATATTTCCCCATGAGGGTGGTAAAGAGTGGACTCTGCAATGGACCACCACCCTTAACGGACTTAAACCGGCTTGACCAAGTTATGCTGGGAGGTCTCCTTTACCATGGGACCCCCTGAGGGGCAGGTCCCCCTGAAGGGACGCCTTTCATCTCTCTAGTAGAGGAAATGCCATCCAAATAAAAGCCATATCCCTCATTTGTCACTTATAAGAGACTCCGGATTTTATTCACAGATGACTCATAAGAGATAAAGAACAAAGGAGGGCACCACAAGGGTCAAGTCCTCCACTGAGCAATGGGATCTGCTGGAATACGGTGGCTGGTATTTCAACCGATTTTTTTTTTGTCTGTGAATTAATTAATGTGTTGTCACCACACCTTTCTGGTCAAAATCATTCCATGTGCGCTGACAGAGCAAATGATTAGAAACATCTGGAACATTATCTAATCAGCCAATCATGTGGCAGCAGCACAATGCATAAAAACTTGAGGTCCAGGTCAGAATATTCAGGTAATTTTCACATCACACACCAGGATAAGGAATAAAATGGGATCTCTGTGGCGTCAACCGTAGCGTGATTGTTGGTACCAGATGGGCTGGTTTAAGTGTTTCTGTGACTGCTGAACTTCTGGAATTTTCACACAAAGCAGTCTCCAGAGTTTACTCAAAATAGTGCCAAAAAAGGAAAATAAAAACCATCCATCGATTGGAAATTCTGTGGATGGAAACCCCTTGTTGATGAGAGGGGTCAGAATGGACAGACTGGTTGAAGTTGGTAGAGGGGCTGTGGCAGCTCTGATCACAACTCGGAAAGGAATCTCAGAATGCACAACACATTGGACCTTGAGGTGGATGGGCTACAACTGCAGAAGAGCATGGAAACGTGGAAAGTGGAGGCTGCAGTGGGGCACGGGGTTCACCAAAGCTGGACAGATGAAGACCTTTGGGGGCGGAGTAGCCCGGTCACATGACCCTCGATTTCTTTAGAGGAGCACATACGGTAGGATTAGAATTTGGCAACAGCAGCCCCAGTCCATGCACCCAGTTTGACAGGCCAGGCTGGGTGGGGGTAATGGTGTGGAGAAAGTTGTCTTGGCACAATTTGGGCCTGTTAATACCAAATCGGTGACCTCAGTACCACAACCTATTGGAGTATTGTTTCTGACCATGTGCATCTAAAGTCTTTTTAAGAGTCCTGGCACTTCCCGTTTGCGAGACATGGATGCTATCCAGTGCCCTGAGATGGAGACTGGACTCCTTTGGTACTGTGTCTATTTGGAGAATCCTTGGGTGCCGCTGGTTTGACTTTGTGATGCTCACGGAGTCCCGAATGAGGCATATTACCTACATTGTGAGGAAGCGTCAGTTCTGGCACTACAGCCATGTGGCGCGATTCCCTCACTGTTGAGGACCAGAGTGGCTGGACCAGGCCAGGCCAAGGGGATGGCAGACAGACGGATGGCTATTTCTGGACAGTGGGACTGGACCACGTGTCTGTCTAGGGTTGTTGCCAACTGGAATCCCGAGCCGTTTTGTCATCTGGTGGGTGTGGTAATGCACTGTACCAGTACATGCCCCCCAAACCTGACCAGACCTGATGTGCATCCCTTCACGTCCATAATTTACCCATTTCTGTAACAGGATTCTCTGAGTCACGCTAGACGATTGTTCATCTGAATCAGTCTCACTCCCATGTGGGGTCCCCCAGGGTTCCATTTTAGGGCCACTACTTTTTTTCAATTTATATCTTGCCTTTAGGTGCAATTTTTAGAAAACATGCAATTTCATATCACCTATATGCTGACGACTGCCAAATTTATTTTTCCCTCAAGCCAACGGACTCCACCAAACCTCTCCTCGACTGTCTATCTGACATTAAGGACTGGCTGGCTGTAAACTTTCTTCACCTGAACGATTCAAAAACCGAGGTCATTGTTTTTAGCCCCGACTGCAAACGGACCCCACCCCTTGGCCTCGACTCTCTTCCCATTCCAGTAACTTCGTCTGTCTCCAATCTTGGAATCAAAATGGATACGGTCCTGAAAATGGATGCTCAAGTCAACAGCACAGTAAAATCCTGCTTTTTCCATCTCAGGCGAATCGCCAAACTCAAGCCTATTCTGTCTAACCACCTCCTGGAGTCAGTAATCCATGCATTCATTACGTCCCGGCTCGACTACTCTAATTCCTGCCTTTATGTTATCATTAAAGCCACTCTTTCTAGACTCCAACTGGCTCAAAATGCGGCTGCAAGGCTTCTAACTGGAAGCAGCAGAAGCCAACACATTACACCGATTTTAAAAACCCTACACTGGCTGCCGATTAGATTCAGAATCGATTTTAAGATACTCCTCTTAACCTATAAGGCGCTAAACGGTCTAGCCCGCATATTTGAGTGTCTTGCTCCATCGTCACAATCCTCTTCGTGTTCTTAGATCCGCAGGTCAGCTGCTCCTAACCGTTCCCAAGGCACGTTTTAAAGCTCGTGGTGAAAGGGCTTTCTCCGTCTGTGCACCCTTAGTGGTTAGGCAAGCTGCCTTAGTCGCCACATTTAAATCACGCCTAAAAACGCACTTCTTCACATTGGCTTTTAATTCTTAACCTGTCTCATTTCCACTTGCTTCTTCCTATTTCTCAGTTTTATTGGGTCCTCTGACCCGTTTTTAGTATCTCTGTTTTAATTCTCTCTTAATGTTTGTTTTTAATATTTTGCCTTTAGTCCTGCTTCTTTTTTAACTGTACAGCACTTTGGTCAGTTGTAATGCTGTGCTTTTAAGCGCTCAACAAATAAAATGGTATGGTATGGTATCCCTTAAAGGCAACTTCCAACATGACAAGGCACCACGTCAAAAGAGCAAACTGATTCCATGAATGGGACAATGAGTTTCAGGGTTGTTTTAGTGGCCTTCCCAGTCACCGGATCCCAATCCAGTAGGACACCTTTGGGAGGTGGTAGAAGAGAAGATTCATGGCATGAATGTGTAGTGGACAAATCTGCAGAAACTGTGTGATGCCATCATGTCAACACGGACCCCCAATCTCAAACAGTATCCAAAAACTCCTGGAATTCACTCCACAAACAACGGAGTATATTTTGAGAGCAAAGGAAGTCCTACCCCGTATTAGTGGGAGTGGAGGTCTGTGAGAAGACAGGCTTTTAGATCAAGCATCTTGGCTATGAATTTCTGATCTGATTACTATTGGTGTGGAGTCTGCTTGTTCTTCCCGTGTCTGCATGGGTTTACTTCTCTGAAACTACATAAAGAGCTCTAAGCATTATGGGACACTTGGCATAAGTTTTACGCATTCCTTGTTATTTAGCATCAAACTAGGAGTTTACAAGCTGCAGCTTTCGTTACAGTAACTGACAATAACTGACAATCTGATGTGGAGTGTGGAGGTCACATAACATGGTGAGCTTCTTACAGAATTCTGCTTTAAATACGATGTCGGGCATAAGCTTCATCTCAGGCTTCTGTGTCCCTACAGTTCCTTGTCACTTACCACATGATCCAAGACACGAGCACCATGGTCCCCTCATTGAAGGAGTTGAAGAATTTAATGAGGATTTCTCCTTCTTCCCCCAGCTTCCTCAGTGCCACTCCAAACACTATGGCAAACACCACCAGGCCCAGGATGTTCATGCCCTCAACTTCCATTCCAACAGGAACCTTCAAAACAAACACACACAGGTTCTAATCCTGCAACTTAAAATGAAACACTAAGGCATGATGATCAGTCACATCCGATCTGACAAAGCAGGCATCGGGACTGCCAGGGCACTGTCAGCCACTCACCTTCTCCGTGACAATGGTGGTGTTGACAACAACTCCTGCCTCGGTGACATTCTTCTCCGTTGTGATCCATCGGTAGCTGGTGGCATACTGCAAAACACAAAATTCAAATCTGTTAGTAAAGTGCAGAACTTAAAACACGCCACTAGACTCTGTATGGTGACAATAAAGAAGATACATGTCCTCATCACAAGAGGGTTAAGAATGTCATGGATGCCTACAGACGTACTGAGCCTATGAGAGAATCATGGTGTGCAAGGTGGGCACCAGCCCACTCAAACTAGGCCAGTTCAAAGATGTCCTCATCACTGGGATGTGGACTGGATTTTTTGGAGAAAACTCATGGTGAGGACAAAATCAACACAGACAAGTGAGCAGGTGGGATTGTGCAGACGACATTTTTATTTGGAGCTTGGGGATGCTTGTTATTTGCCCAAGTAATGGCCGGTCAAGAGGGACTTCAGCATCCCCACTCGAAGAGGAGGGCTGCCGTGAAAGGAGGTTAAGGAATGGGGGATGCACTCACACTGGCACACGTTTAGTCTTATTGAAACATGACGAGAATTGGGATGTAAAGCTGAATGTGTTTGTAGGTTTGGCCGGCGTGAAATTCCCCACCGTTGAGCTTCCCCCTTGCCACATTTCACAGGGGATTTCCCATTTGTACAAGACAACAAAAATCATTGGCTGCCTTAGGTCCAAAACGAAGTTAGTGCTCACCAGGGCAGTGCCACGTATCTCCATTGACATACAGACACTCGTCCTCTTTATTAAGGTGGATAAGATGTACCGGTGTGTCTGTCTGGTTAGTATGTCTCAGTTACGGGGTAAACCATTTGGTATGCGATTCGCAAAAGCAGTGTTAAGGCTTTGTGATGCACCACCTGTTGGAATGACAAATGCAATGCATTTATTCCTACATGCATTCCAAAATAAACTTCTAACAGATGGTGCATAGGAAACATTAATGCGAAATACGTGGAGGTCAACATTGAATGCTTAGAGTTCAAGCCCCTCCTATACAGGCAGCATATCTAGCAGACGTGTATTATCTATGTACCCCTTCTCTCCACACACACACACACACACACACACAGAGTGAAGTTAGAAATTATTCAGACCCTTCACTTTCTCTGCTTTGCGTTGCCAATTTAATTGTAAATGGAGATACATTTGCTATTTTTGCCCATCAACCCACACTCAATAAATAACCCAAAAGGACAAATTTAACACATTTTCTGGTTTGCAGTTTATTAAAAACCAGAAACCGAATTTTCTCCTTCATATACTAAATATTCAGACCTTTAATTCAATGTTAATGAGAATTCAAATCCTAACATTTTTCTATATCCTAACTACAGGGTCACGGGGGGTCTGCTGAAGCCAATCCCAGTCAACACTGGGCGCAAGGCAGGGCGCCAGCTCACCGCAAGGCACACAAACACCCACATGCCAGGGACAATTTAGAATCACCAATACACCTAACCTGCCCGTCTTTGGACTGTGGGAGGAAACCCACGCAGACACGGGGAGAACATGCAAACTCCATGCAAACTCCTGGGAAGCGAACCCGGGTCTCCTAACTGCGAGGCAGCAGCACTACCCACTGTGCCACCAAGCCGCCCCCTGTAGTATACAGCTACAGCTGACCAAAAAGTGATTTTCAGATGCCATAGACCACCAAAAAAAAAAAAATAAATAAAAATGTGTACTCACCGACTGAAATGCAGCAGACACCAGATTCGATGGGAATATATTCCTGTGGAAAAAGAAGGACAGAGACTCAGTCATGTAACTGGTGTTCATCATGCAGCACACACTGTAGCCACCTGCATTTATTTAAAGCACCACACTGCCCTTTACTATGTCATAAAAGCTACATACAAGCAAAGCACACAGCGCCATTTATATCCAAACGAGTAAAATCAGTTTGTTCGTAGCAATCAATCAATCCACCAGAAGGTGGCACCAAACTCCACAAACCTGAAACACATTGAATCCAATTGCACTAATCTTCATTTCCATGACAGTCATTACTCCCACAAAACTAAAGCACTCTGATTTCAACGCTTCTGCATCCATAAAGGGCAGTAGCATGGTGGCACAGTGGGTACTACTGCTACCGGACAGATCTAGCAATTCACAAACCTGGTCATTGTCTGACTTTGTCTACATTCTCTGGTGTTTGTGTGGATTTTCCCTCCCAGTGTCCCCAGACCCACACTTTAGGTTTATGCTAGCTTTATAGCTCTTCACTTTTGCAACCCGTCCTGCTATGCTTGTTCAAAACAGTCCCTAGACCGATATATTACTCAATTACATTGACCTCCTTTGTAAATCACTTTGGATAAAAAGCATCTGTCAAGCAAATAAATAGAAATGGAGATGTACTGCAGAGCGGGCATTAAGCCAACAGGTGGTGCCAAATCCCACACTTCTCAGGCTCAGAATCTGCCCTAATAAAAGGGGAAGTGTTTGTGTGGCCGCCATCCTAACAGATGGTGCATCACAACCATCTGTAGTAATGAACTGCACCGCATTTATTATTTCAACTGGCGGCATATCATTAAATTTCAACACTAATTGAATAATTGTATCTGTGTCGCAGTGTCCTTCCGGTTGCTATGTTTGTCATTCCAACATATGGCGCATCACAAACATCTGCAGTCATAAATTGCACTGTTTTTATCATTCCAACAGAAGGCACATCATTACACGGACAGAATCATTTTATTTGTGTTACTGTGTGTCCACCATTCCAACAGATGGTGCATCACAAACATCTATAGTAATGAATTGCACCCTTATCATTCCAACAGGTGTATCATTAAATATTAAGCATTGATGGAATAAATTGTATCTGTGTATGTTAGTCATTCCAACAGATGGAGCATCACAAACATCTGCAGTCATAAATTGCACTGTTTTAATCATTCCAACAGAAGGCACATCATTACACGGACAGAATCATTTTATTTGTGTACCTGTGTGTCCACCATTCCAACAGATGGCGCATCACAAACATCTATAGTAATGAATTGCACCCTTATCATTCCAACAAAAGGTGCATCATTAAATATTAACACTGATGGAATAATTGTATCTGTGTCCCTGTGTCCGTCCGGTTGCTATGTTTGTCATTCCAACAGATGACGCATTAAGAACGCCTGTAGTAATTAACTGTACTGTATTTATCATTCCAACAGATGGAGCATCACAAACATCTGCAGTCATAAATTGCACTGTTTTTATCATTCCAACAGAAGGCACATCGTTACACGGACCGAATCATTTTATTTGTGTACCTGTGTGTCCACCATTCCAACAGATGGCGCATCACAAACATCTATAGTGTTGAATTGCACCCTTATCATTCCAAAAAAAGGTGCATCATTAAATTTCAACAATAATTGAATAATTGTATCTGTGTCGCAGTGTCCGTCCGGTTGCTATGTTTGTCATTCCAACAGATGATGCATCAAGAACGCCTGTAGTAATTAACTGTGCTGTATTTATCATTCCAACAGATGGCGCATCACAAACATCTATAGTAATGAATTGCACCCTTATCATTCCAACAAAAGGTGCCTTCATTAAATATCAACACTAACTGAATAATTGTATCTGTGTCCCTGTGTATGTCCGGTTGCTATGTTTGTCATTCCAACAGATGACGCATCAACGCCTGTAGTAATTAACTGTACTGTATTTATCATTCCAACAGAAGGCACATCATTGCACTAATAGAATAATTGTATCCGCGTACCCGTGCGTCAGTCCAGTTGCTACGTTTGTCTTTCCAACAGACGGTGCATCACATTCATTAACACTGCTTTGACAAATCTCATACCAAACGGCATATAAAAAGAGAGGCACATGCATTGTATTTGTCATTGTAGTAATGCATTTTCTTATTTTCTTAAGTTTGTGATGTGCCACGTGTTGGAATGACAAATGCAATGCATGTTATGACTACATACCGAGGTCTGCGTTGAGGACTTTGATTCCATCTCATCTTAGACGGGTAGTACAGCTAGTCCAGGGGTCCTCAATCACGGTCCTGGAGAGCCGCAGTGGCTGCAGGATTTTGCTCCAACCCAGTTGCTTAATAAAAAGCACTTATTGCTAAAGTAACACTTCTGCTTCACTTTAGTGATTTTTGAGCCCTTATTGCTTAATTTTGTCTTAAACAGCTATTTTAATTGCTCCTTATTATCAATAACATGCAAATGACAAGAGAGAGCAGCATTTCTCCATTTAGCTTATTTACATTTACACCTGTGTGTATTTATCTGCACTATTGGGTTTAATTAAATACTTGGAAGAAAAATGAAGAGAAAAAAGTGAAGGACTGAGAATTACTCGTCCATTTTAGCCTTCAAATCATTTGCATGATAGAAAGGGAAAGAAAATCTAGGATATGAGAATGACCTGACATAGCAGAGTTAATTTAATTTCTAATTAAGCAACCAGGTCAGAACAAAAACCTGCAGCCACTGCGGCTCTCCAGGACTGGGATTGAGGACCCCTGAGCTAGTCCTATGTAAAAATGGTAAATGTCTCATGGGTTAGAGTGTTTTGATGACATAGAGAGTAACCCAAACCCGAATAACACTTGGGACAGCGTTCAGATGTGGATTAAATAATATCATTCACAGCAATCAGTCCCCCACAGGCAGCTAAAAGACATGAATTTTTGGATGTGTTCTGCCACTCTGCATCTCATCAATATTCATGAGTGGGGTGGAGCCTTCAACCAAAACACACAATGGTATGTCAACGAGAAGCAAACAAACTGCAACTGAACCACTGCTTGAATGACAAGAGAGTGTGCGGACAATATGAACTGCTCAGCAGCCGTCGACACTGGCAGAGAAACTGATGACGCACAAGGCATTTTAACTTGAGTGGCGTAACGCTGGGCGGCGGGATGAAGTATCTGCAGGGCAAAAAGGCAAAATGTTTGCCATCAAGCGGGAGATCAAGAAGTAGGCCACCTAAGCACTGCTCAGAATGCCAGGGTCAGGGGTAAACGCTTCGGAAGTCAGTTAGCCGCGGGGTGTAGTAGGCTACAAGGCGCACATCGATCACGTGGATCAGGTACGGACGTCTCAACTTCTCATGCACAAGCAGCAGAAATAAAAAAAAATAATACGAAGAAGAAAAGTGCACAAAGAAACACAACTGCGATGTCGGGCTGTATGTTGGCAACAGTCTGAACACCTGTCATACAAAGGACGTGTAGAGCAGTGGACACTCGACGGGTCTTTCCTTCTGTATTTATATTGACGTTTTGGTGTTTATACGTAATAACATTTTTTTCTTGTTGAAAACAATTCCACATTTTTGGCTCTTTTTCCCCACTCGAATCGCACTGCAATCACTTCTGCCTCAATGTATCTGTACAGAGTGGCCAGGCTGGTTGGCGCTGCCCGCACGACAACAGTTTAGAGGTGACCAGGCTATTCTGCCCAAAACAGTTCTTCTATTCCTATTCAACTAAATTTCTCCATAAGGACCCTGGAAGTTCAAATCCCACTGCAGCTACAGGAGTAACTGCCCCCTGTCTGCAGGACGGTGAACTGCGTGCACTTCTAACAGGCAGTGGAGCCGTCAATCTGTCGAATGAAGATAAAGGCCCAGGGGAGCTGATGGAGGCTGGCGCTGTGCATCAGTCGGGGAGGAGCTGGGTGGCCGAGTGACCCACTTCTGCCAGTCTGGGGATTGTCTACCGGGACTTAAAAACACCCAAGAGGTTTATTGCGCGCATTTTTAAACATTTTTCCTGTCCCCCTTTGCCTTTAGACGTTTATGTATAAGAATCCTGCTATTAATAATACATTTATATAGCGCCTTTCAACGTATTCAGAAAGTGTTGAAAGTGTTCAAGACCCCTTCACTCTTTCCACATCTTGTTAATGTGCAGCCTTTAACGTTTTTGATTTACTCTCATCTTCTTCCTGAATTAAGATCTGATACATAGAGAGCCCTGGCCCTCGGATTGGGCTAAAGGTTCACCTGCTAAAGCAAGGATGACAGAGGAGTGGCTTGGGGACAACTCTGGGAACGTCCCTTAGGTAGTCCAGCGATATTTCACCCCTCCAACTGATCACATCTCTGGAGAGATCCCAACAGTAGCTGTCCCACCGATGGTCTCCACCCAATTCTCACAAGGCTTGAGAAGATCTGCAGACAAAAACGGCAGAAAAATCCCCGAAATCCAGGCGTGCGACGCTTGTCACAACAAACCGAAGAAGAATCCCACCTGGAATCGTCGACAAAGGGGCTTCAGAGAATACTCAATGTGACATTTCAGTTTATTATTAAATAAATCTGGGGAAACATTCCAAAAGCACGTTTTTGATTGGTCATTATGGGGTATCGAGTGCTGCTAGGGTTCATAAATTTAAATATTAACACAAGGCAGCGACATAACAAAATGTGAAATACGCAAAGGGGTCTGAATACGCACCATATACTCCGGACCTGCCACTTATTTCTTCTAATTTACACCAAGTGGCCATATATAATTAATATATATATATATAAATATATATATAATATATATATATAAATATATATATATAAATATATAAATATATATATAAATATATAAATATATATATATATATATATATATATATATATATATATATATTTGTGTATATGTGTTTATACTTACAGTAATACATTATTATTAGTAGTTTACCGTAGAAAAATGCTTATTTCAACATAAAAAGTTGTTAAAAACCCATAAACCCAATAGTTTTTCACACCACTGTATGTGTATGTATGTATGTATATATAAAAATATATATTATTATTATACATACACACATACATATATACACATACAGTGGTGTGAAAAACTATTTGCCCCCGTCCTGATTTCTTATTCTTTTGCATGTTTGTCACACAAAATGTTTCTGATCATCAAACACATTTAACCATTAGTCAAATATAACACAAGTAAACACAAAATGCAGTTTTTAAATGATGGTTTTATTATTTAGGGAGAAAAAAATCCAAACCTACATGGCCCTGTGTGAAAAAGTAATTGCCCCTGAACCTAATAACTGGTTGGGCCACCCTTAGCAGCAATAACTGCAATCAAGCGTTTGCGATAACTTGCAGTGAGTCTCTTACGCTCTGGAGGAATTTTGGCCCACTCATCTTTGCAGAATTGTTGTAATTCAGCTTTATTTGAGGGTTTTCTAGCATGAACCGCCTTTTTAAGGTCATGCCATAGCATCTCAATTGGATTCAGGTCAGGACTTTGACTAGGCCACTCCAAAGTCTTCATTTTGGTTTTCTTCAGCCATTCAGAGGTGGATTTGCTGGTGTGTTTTGGGTCATTGTCCTGTTGCAGCACCCAAGATCGCTTCAGCTTGAGTTGACGAACAGATGGCCGGACATTCTCCTTCAGGATTTTTGGTAGACAGTAGGATTCATGGTTCCATCTATCACAGCAAGCCTTCCAGGTCCTGAAGCAGCAAAACAACCCCAGACCATCACACTACCACCACCATATTTTACTGTTGGTATGATGTTCTTTTTCTGAAATGCTGTGTTCCTTTTACGCCAGATGTAACGGGACATTTGCCTTCCAAAAAGTTCAACTTTTGTCTCATCAGTCCACAAGGTATTTTCCCAAAAGTCCTGGCAATCATCGAGATGTTTCTTAGCAAAATTGAGACGAGCCCTAATGTTCTTTTTGCTTAACAGTGGTTTGCGTCTTGGAAATCTGCCATGCAGGCCGTTTTTGTCCAGTCTCTTTCTTATGGTGGAGTCGTGAACACTGACCTTAATTGAGGCAAGTGAGGCCTGCGGTTCTTTAGACGCTGTCCTGGGGTCTTTGTGACCTCTCGGATGAGTCGCTCTCGCCTTGGGGTAATTTTGGTTGGCCGCCACTCCTGGGAAGGTTCACCACTGTTCCATGTTTTTGTCATTTGTGGATAATGGCTCTCACTGTGGTTCGCTGGAGTCCCAAAGCTTTAGAAATGGCTTTATAACCTTTACCAGACTGATAGATCTCAATTACTTCAGTTCTCATTTGTTCCTGAATTTCTTTGGATCTTGGCATGATGTCTAGCTTTTGATGTGCTTTTGGTCTACTTCTCTGTGTCAGGCAGCTCCTATTGAAGTGATTTCTTGATTGAAACAGGAATGGCAGTAATCAGGCCTGTGGGTGGCTACGGAAATTGAACTCAGGTGTGATACACCACAGTTAGGTGATTTTTTAACAAGGGGCAATTACTTTTCACACAGGGCCATGTAGGTTTGGATTTTTTTCTCCCTAAATAATAAAACCATCATTTAAAAACTGCATTTTGCGTTTACTTGTGTTATATTTGACTAACGGTTAAATGTGTTAGGTGTGTGTTTTACTAGTGTGTGTATATATACACATATACATTATATATATATATATACATATATATATATATATATATATATATATATATATATATATATATATATATATATATATATATATATATATATATATATATATATATATATATATATATATATATATATATATATATATATATATATATATATATATATATACATACATATATACATATATACATATACATATACACATATACATATACACACACACACATATATACATATATATACATATACATATATACATATACATATACATATACATATACATAGACAGTCGCAATTCATAACGAAATGTGCATACGCTTTTCATTTGTCACTACGCGTGCTAGACAAGAGTTTGTTAGAACAATACGTATTATTTATAATAACTATAACAAGTGTAAATATTGACTAAAATGCAGTAAAAAGTCAATATGAATATAAAATAATGAACATTCAAGCAATACTGTACAGTAAATCATTAAATATACGTACATTGTACACTATGGTAGACAAAGAGTTTCCCGTTACAGTACCCAGATGATTTCTTACAAAGCCTGTTATTGGCTGAAAGTGGAGACTCAACCAATCAGAACGGGATTTTCATTCTCTTGGGCTCCGATTGGCTGCTGCTAAGGTGGTGTAATCTCGCACGTTCTCTGCGCATCGCATACCTTGCTTGTGGTCCGATTGTTGTGAGTAAACATTTCGTTTTAAGCCCTACGATGGCTCCCAAGCGTCCTGCATCTTCTAAGCCTTCTGGTAGTAGTGAGCCTAAAAGCGCCAGAGGAAGACCTTGACAATTCAGGAGAAGGCAAAACTCCTGGATACGCTTCGGGAAGGAAACAGTTACGTGGACGTCGCGCGCCATTACAAGTTGACATGTGTTTAAAGCGTGTGGGACGGGTATTTTAAGGCTTGAATTATAAAAAAAAAAAAATGTTTATTTATATGGTCTTTCTATATCACAGATTTGCACCGATCGCTGATGTGTCTGGAACGTCCTTCCATGAAGGCGGGGGATCACTGTAATAACTAAAGGCTCCCATGCTGGAGGGGTTAAATTGGGTCACGGTAAAAAATAGAAAGCAGGTGGGCAAGCTGAGACAGCCAGTGTGTGCCAGTCCTCTCTGGGGGTGTTGGAGTCTAGAATTCCCACTGCACTTGAACTCAGCCCTGGCATGAGGAGCATTTTGACACAAGACCAAACTTAACATACTTAATATAGTGCCTTTCTATAAAAAACTCTATCCCAAGACACATGAGCTCCCCAGCACCCTCTGTGTGTTTTACACCTTCAAGGGCACACGGCAATGAAGGACAGAATTGGAAAGTGGGCAGCCTTTGGGTGGACAGTCCAGTGCCTTAGCCACTATGCCACCCTACCGAGCAAGGACTGAGATTGAATAATGAATCCTGCATGAGGGACTCACTCTGCCAGTTTAACGGCATATTTTCTCGACCCATTCACGTTGGCGGGCTCTCAAAATGGGGAAAGGTGAGCAGCTGGACACTCTCGACACCGACCTCATTTATAGAGCCTTGACGACGTGCAAGAGGGATGGGAACGCTTGTTCTAGCCAGAGATCGTGGAGTAGTCTTCAAGGAGGACACAATTAAATAATAAATGGACAACACTGAGGGTCCAATGGATGTGGCCTCACAACTTTTAACTCCATCAGCCTGTGTGACGCATACCATCTCAAGGTGAAGAAATTTGGAGGCTCCCTCAATGTTGACAACGACAAACTAAGCAGACGCCAAGCAACTAAGCTGTGAGGGAACTGGCAGTCCATCTGAGGTGGGTCCAGTTGGGTCAAATGAGTTGAGTCATCCAGTTGGGTCGACCTTGAGTCCAGTTCTGCCGAAAGGATCACCAAGGAGTAGGACTTACAACTCTGAGTCAAAAGGCCCGGGGCGCTCACGCTAACCTTTATCTTTTTCCTTCCCTCTGCAGCACTGAGGAGATGCCCAGTGAGGGCAACTGACTCCGTCCCTTCCTGCCTTCAAAGCCTGTCACTCCTAGGAGGCGGCTGTCATGTTTTAGTCAGCATTTCTCCCCTGGCTGGGGTTCAGCGTTGTGTTTCATGTTAGTAATGTCCAAAAGTTCTGAGAATGAACCAAGTGGTGTCTTCCACAAAGTTTGCTGCTTCAGTGTTTGTAGGTCTTTTAGTCAGATGTTTCTGTGGTCTACTGAAGTAGAATTCCAAGCAGTTCAGAAGTTTTAAAGGTTTTATGGACAATGACATGAAGTTTATGCAAAGAGTCAAGATTCTTCTTCTTTCTTTTTCAAGACCTCTGCAATTCACCCTGACAGGCTGGCAATCAACTTCTGGGCCAAATCCTGCCCGATGGCAGCCCGTAATCAGTGCTTGGAGCTTGTCAGAATTGATGGGTTTTTGTTTGTCCACCTGCCTCTTGAGAATTGACCACAAGTTCTTATTTGGATTAAAGGTCTGGGGAGTTTCCTGGCCATCAAGGTTTTGTTCCCCGAGCCACTTAGTTCTCACTTTTGCCTTCTGACCCGGTGCTCCATCATGCTGGACTGTTCATTGTGGGTCACCAAAATGTTCTTGGATGGATGGGAGAAGTTGCTCTCGGTGGATGTTTTGGTCCCATTCTTTATTCATGGCTGGCAAAATCGTGAGCGAGACGACTCCCTTGGCCTGAGAAGCAACCCCACGTGACATGAATGGTCTCAGGATGCTTTATTGTTGGCATGGAAGCGCTCACCTGTTCTTCTCTGGACAAATCGGAAAGGGGATTCATCAGGGAGAATGACTTGACCCCAGCAGTCCAATCCCTGCACCTTTTGCAGAATATTAGTCTGTGCCTGATGTTCTTCTTGACTTCTTTGCTGCCCTTCTTGACACCCACCAGGCCATCCTCCTCCAAAAGTCTTCACTTCACTCACACCTGCCTGCTGCCACACCTGAGCCAGCTCTGCACTGGTGGTGCCCGCTGCTGAATCAACTTTAGAAGATGGTCGGTCATGGAGCTTGCTGGATTTTCTTAGGCGCCTTCTTCATAACATTTGAACCTCTCTCCTTGACGTTCTTGATGATCTGATAAATGGCTGATTTAGGTGAAATCTTACTAGCAGCAATAGCCTGGCCAGTGAAGCCCCTTTTTGTGTAAAGCCATGATGACTCCACGTGTTTCCTTGCAGGTAAGCTTGATAAACAGAGGGAGAAACAGGATTTCAAGCACCAGCCTCCTTTTAGAGTATCCAGTCTCCTATTCGAACTCAATCAGCGTGACAGAGTGGCCTCCAAACGTTGTCCGCGTCGTCACTATCACTCGTTTTAACGAGACGATCACTGAGATGACGTCAGCAGGTCCTTTGGTGGCAGGGCTGACATGGGTTTTTTGGCATGAAATTCATTTTAATGGCAAAGAGGGGACTTTGCAATTAATTAATTGCAATTCACCTGATCCCTCTTCAGAACATTCTGGAGTAGATGGAAATATGCCATCATAAAAACGGAGGCAGCCAACTTTATGAAAATTCATATTTGTGTCATTCTTAAAATGTAGCTGCCGACCTCCAGAGCTCCACTCCATCGAGGAGGTGGTCACTTCAGGTTACACGTCAATGACAACACCCGGTTACACTGTGGTTAAGATCAGGGCCGAGGGGGAGGAGTAATCGGACTCCAGTCGAGTGAACCATGTGACAAAAACCTGCAATCCGATTGGCTGTCCAGCAGAGCTACTGAATCACAGAGCCGTGGAGGTCTGCAGCAGGACCCCATCGCAGTTCTGCTGGGCTCCCGGCTCCCTATTAACCTGGAGAAGTCTGGAGAAAAATGAATCTCTGGAATCTGGACGGTGGTCTTGGTGGGGCGGCGGTTAGTGACGCGGTGTCTCTGCTGCGAGGAATTGGGTTTCTGTTGCTGAATGGATTACTTGGGGGCCATGTAGGCATTTGGGGGCTACTTACAGGCAAACAAAGTAAATGGAAGGCACTCCAGATGCCAAACATCTGTGTAAAGTACCACTTGGGATACGCCGAGTTCAACGTTTTCCAGATGAGGTCCACAGTTGTCCAGTGGTCCTTTCTGATCACGATTTTCAGTAGGTAAGGTGTTGCACGTTGGTCAGACATGCAGGCCTCTGTAATGCGACAAGAAATTCAAACTTCAGAGCTCACTACAAAAAGCTCAAAACCATTAGAAGAACAATCCCACCACCAAAGGGTCTAAATGCTGGATTAATTAAAGCGCCTCTGCCACTGTAGAAAATGCACAGAATTGCAAGAATAATCCCACCACTAGAGGGGCGCTGCTACTGGAATCAATAAGAAAGTCAACCCCCTGAAAGAACAGCTCCCCGGCCGCCCACTAGATATACTGCAGCCAAAGGGCTGAATAAGGGAAAGGCGCAAAAGCTGAAAACACATAAAAAAAATGGAAGAACAGACCCACCATTACATGGCGTAATTAATGGAGTCAAGAAAATACTCAAAACGGGAAACTCAACATTTAAAACAGACAAACCCCACCGATAGGATGGAGAAGTCATTGGGATAAACGAGAAAACTTAATGCAGAAAGCAGATAAAATTGGAATAACAAACCCAACACTAACGGATTAAAATAAGGGAACCCACTCACGGAGAAAACACGCCGCAATGAAAGATCACACCACTAGATGGCATAAGCTAATGGATTGAAGAAGATGTCCAAAGCAGAAAACGGAGGATATTAAAAGGTCAACCCTCACCATTACAGTGTGCAGCTAATGGGATAAATGGGCAACCCACTGCCCACAAAATGCAGAGAACTGGAAGCACAATCCCACCACTAGAGGGCACTGCTAACAGAATTCAGGAGGGAGCTACCCAAAGCAGAAAATGCATAGAATTGAAAGAAACGTCTGGGCACTAGTGGGCACAGCTTATGAATTAAATAAGGGGGGGGGGTCTCTCTTAAGCAGAAAATGAATAGAATTGAAAGAACAAACCCACCACAAGATGGTGTAGCTAATGGATTAAAGGAGATGCTCAAAGAAGAAGAGTCAAAACATTAAAAAGACATTCCTACCATTAGAGTGAGAATTTAATGGAATACATGAGAAAACTCTTACGGCAGAAAAATGGAAAGAGGACGCAGCCAAGGAGTTAAATAAAGCAGAAAACGCACAACATTGTAAACCCAATCCCACCACTAGAGGGTACAGTTTATGAATTAAATGATAGAATATGCAAAGCAGAACAACAACACATACAACTGAAGAAACAATCCCACCACTAGATGGCATATCTAACGGAATGAAGGATATGAAAACTCATGAAATTGAAAGATGGCATAGCTAATGAATTCAAGAAGATGCCCAAAGCAGAAAACTTTGGATGCTAAACGGGCAACCCCACCACTACATTGTGCAGCTGAGGGAATAAATGGGAAACCCACCGCCCAAAACAACAAAGAATAGAAAGAAACGTCTCTGCGCTAGAGGGCACAGCTTATGAATTAAACAAATTGGGGGGCTCCCTTAAGCAGAAAATGAATAGAATTAAAAGAACAATCCCAACACAAGATGGTGTAGCTAATGGATTAAATGAGATGTTCCAAGAAGAGTCGTCAAAACATTAAAATGACAATCCTACCACTAGAGTGGGCATTTAATGGAATCCATAGGAAAACTCTTACGGCAGAAAAATGGAAAGACAGACAATCCCACCACTAGAGGGCACCACTAATGTGGTTAATGAAGGAGAACCTGAAGCAGAAAATGCATAAAATTCCAAAGAAAGACAGATCACCAATTGAAGCTTTATGAATAATGGTTACTTTATTCGCGATCAATGATTGTTTTGGTAAAGCCATACTCAGTGTAATCATTAGATGAACGGTAAAAAAGTAAGAGCGAGGGGAGGATGACTTATTGAGGCACGCAGGTGAAACCACAATAGCACGCGGGCTCGATGTACTGTAGTGCGCGTCAACTTGATGTGAATTGCGCGATCACATTTGAAAAATATATCTTTTTAAGTTCTATTTAGTCCATATGTGTCAAACTCAAGGCCCACAGGCCACATCCGGCCCGGCGTGTAATTATATCCGGCCCGTGAGATCATTTTATATACTGTATTATTGTTATTAATGGCCCAGGGATATGAAGCGCTGGTAACACAATAAACTACAGATCCCATAATGCAGCACTTCAGCTGCCTTGTCGAACACTTACCGCGTTAATCAAGTCTAGCTTATGATGCTGTAAATTATTGCCAAGCTAGCCCACACGATGCCGAAGAGAAAAGGTGATTCTGAACATAGAGCCTTTAAAAACCGATGGGAGGCTGAGTATATGTTTACTGACATTGCCGGTAAACCCGTGTGTCTCATTTGTGGAGCTAATGTGGCTGTAATTACAGAATTTAATCTAAGACGGCACTATGAGACAAAACATCAAGATAACCTGAAAGACCTGAATGCAATGCACAAGATACAGAAAGCAGAAGAGTTAAAGAAGAATCTGACACTTCAGCAGACGCTTTTACCGTGCAAAATCACAAAGTGATTTCAAGTGAAGCTGCTTTTATGGGAGACACAAATGCACCAGTGCAACTTGCCCCACTTTCCCTGTTGCCAAGTAATGTTAAACCAAGTCGGCACTACGGTGTTCCCAAATACGCACTTTGCTGATAAACTGAGCGCACTGTGCACTGAGTTCGCACGGCGCTTTGGTGACTTTGAAGAATAAAAAAAGAATTTTGAGTTGTTTCGCAACCCATTTGCTGTCGATGTGGAAACTGCACCTGTGCAGATTCAGATGGAGGTGATTGAGCTGCAGTGTAATGGCACACTGAAGGCAAAGTACGATACTGCACGGCCCGCACAGTTTATTCCCTCCATTCACGCACAAATGCTCCAGCGCCTCGAACCTTGTGCATGTTTGGTAGCACATATCTGTGTGAGAAGCTCTTCTCAGTGATAAAGACTAACAAAACAGCACACAGGAGTCGCCTCACTGATGAGCACCTGCAGTCCATCCTGAGAATCTCCACAACACAGAACCTCACACCAAACAGAAACGAACTTGTGGCCAAAAAAAGATGCCAGGCGTCCAGCTCTAAAATGACATATGAGCAAAGACAACTGAATGATTTGATTTGTTATTGATGAAAAGAACACATTTTACTTATGTTTCCAGGTTTTGTTATGCACCATGTTCATATTTGAATTTGTATCATTTTGACAGGACATATTTTTATGGAGAGCAAAATCTTTTGGGACATTTAAAATTTAAGTTTCTTTTTTTATATAAAATTACATAAGAGTAAAGAAATTTGAATGTTTGTTCTTTTAACGTTTACTTTATTTCTAACTTGTATAATTTAGACAGGATATATTTTTATGGAGAGCAAAATATTAATATAAGTTATTAAAGGTTTGAGTTGATTTATTCCAGAATAATATTCTGTTGACCAAATAAAAATTCCTTCTATTTAAAATTTTAATAGAACTTGAACAGATACGATATTTGTGTGTATATATATATAAATAAAATATAAAATATATATATATATATATATAAAATATATATATAAAAATATATATATAAAATATATATATATATATATATAAAATAAAAATATATATATATATATATAAAATATATATATATATAAAATATATATATATATAAAATATATATATATAAAATATATAAAAATATATATAAAAATATATATATAAAATATATATAAAATATATATATATATATATATATATATATATTTATTTGTGGAGATAGAGATATATACACTGCTCACAAAAATTAAAGGAACACTTTAAAGAAACACATTAGATACATCAGATCTCAATATGAAGTTGGATATCTATACAAATAACGACAGGGCAATGTCTTAGGAACAAAAGGATGCCAAGTCTTTTAATGGAAATAAAAGTTTTCTGCCTACAGAGGACTCAATTGTGTAGACACCCTAAAATCAGAGTGAAATGAAGATGTGGCAGGCTAGTCCATTTTTTCAAAAACTTAATTTCTGCTACTCAAAATGCTTTTCAGTATCTTGTGTGGCCCCCACGAGCTTGTGTGCATGTTTGACAACGTCGGGGCATGTTCCTAATGAGACGACGGATGGTGTCTTGTGGCATTTCCTCCCAGATCTGTATGAGGGCATCCCTGAGCTGTTGTACAGTCTGAGGAGCAACCTGGCGGCGCCTAATGGACTGAAACATAATGTCCCACAGATGTTCTATTGGGTTTAAGTCAGGGGATCGTGAAGGCCATTCAGATGTTTCAATTCCTTCATCCTCCAGGTACTGCCTGGATACTCTTGCCACATGAGGCCGGGCATTGTCGTGCATTAGGAAGAAACCAGGACCTACTGCACCAGCGTAGGGTCTGACAATGGGTCCAAGGATTTCATCCTGATACCTAATGGCAGTCAAGATGCCGTTGTCTAGCCTATAGAGGTCTGTGAGTCGCTCCATGGATATGCCTCCAAGATCATCACTGACCCACCACCAAACCAGTCATGCTAAATGATGTTACAGGCAGCATAATATTCTCCACGGCTTCTCCTGACCCTTTTACGTCTTTCACATATACTCAGGGTGAACCTGCTCTCATCTGTGAAAATAACAGGACGCCAGTGGGGGACCTGGCAATTCTGGTATTCTATGGCAAATGCCAATTGAGCTCCCCGGTGCTGTGCAGTGAGCACAGGGCGCAGTAGACATTTGGGCCCTCAGGCAACCCTCATGAAGTCTTTCTGGTTGTTTGGTCAGAGACATTCACACCAGTGGCCTGCTGGAGGTCATTTTGTAGGGCTCTGGTAGTGCTCATCCTGTTCCTTCTTGCCCAAAGGAGCAGATACTGGTCCTGCTGATGGGCTATGGACCTTCTATGGCCCTCTCCAGCTCTCCTAGAGTAACTGCTTGTCTCCTAGAATCTCCTCCATGCCCTTGAGACTGTGCAGGGAGACACAGCAAACCTTCTGGCAATGACACATATTGATGTGCCATCCTGGAGAACTTGGACTACCTGTGCAACCTCTGTAGGGTCCAGGTATCGCCTCATGCTACCAGTAGTGACACTGACTGTAGCCAAATGTGAAACTAATGAAGAAACAGTCAGAAAAGATGAGGAGGGAAAAATGTCAGTGGCCTCCACCTGTTAAACCATTCCTGTTTTGGGGGTCATCTCATTGTTGCCCCTCTAGTGCATCTGTTGTTAATTTCATTAACACCACAGCAGGTGAAACTGATTAACAACCCCCTCTGCTACTTAACTGACCAGATTAATATCCCATAAGTTTCACTGACTTTATGCTATACTCTCATTAAAAAGTGTTCGAGAGATAGATAGAGATAGATAGATAGATGACAGCAACACTCATCACTCATAACGGAGACAAAACAATTACATTGACAACCATGTTACGTTTTTTTCAAAATGTTTCCTTTTCTTTTTCATTACTTTTTTAACACACTACTTCTCCGCTGCGAAGCGTGGGTATTCTGCTAGTGGATTCAAATAAGGGAACCCACTCACAGAGAAAAACAACGCGTTTTGGGGGATGGGGAAATCACACCACTAGGTTTATTTCTATAGCACATTTTCATACAAATAGTGCAGCTCAAAGTGCTTTACATGATGAAGAAAGAGAAAAAAAAGACAAAATAAATAATTAAAATTAGGAAACACTAATTAACATAGAATAAAAGTAAGGTGGGCGGCACGGTGGCGCAGTGGTAGCGCTGCTGCCTCGCAGTTAGGAGACCCGGGTTCGCTTCCTGGGTCCTCCCTGCCTGGAGTTTGCATGTTCTCCCCATGTCTGCGTGGGTTTCCTCCGGGCGCTCCGGTTTCCTCCCACAATCCAAAGACATGCAGGTTAGGTGGATTGGCGATTCTAAATTGGCCCTAGTGTGTGCTTGGTGTGTGGGTGTGTTTGTGTGTGTCCTGCGGTGGGTTGGCACCCTGCCCAGGATTGGTTCCTGCCTTGTGCCCTGTGTTGGCTGGGATTGGCTCCAGCAGACCCCTGTGACCCTGTATTCGGATTCAGCGGGTTAGACAATGGATGGATGGATGGATAAAAGTAAGGTGTGATGGCCAGGGAGGACAGAAAAAACAAAACAAAAAAAAAAAACCCCAGACTGCTGGAGAAAAAAAAATAATATCTGCAGGGGTTCAGAGGCCACGAGACCACCCAGCCCCCCTAGGCATTCCACCTAACATAAATGATCTCCATCAGTCCTCATGGTATTCAGGGTTCTCGTTGAAGAACTTGATGATGATGGTCATGTGGACTTCTGGCCTTTAACACTAGAATTACCAGAGCCTACGAAAAAACTCGTAATTCCGTCCCACCTTAAACTGCTTCTTAAATCCCTTCACACCTCTCCGCGCCTTTGTCTTCTAAATGTGCTGATAAAGAGCAGCCGGCTATTCCATCCCCCCACCAATTTAGAACGTGCACAAACTTCTCTCAGCTCAGGCCTTGATTGAGTATCTGGGAGTGAAGTGGAGTTTTAGAGTGAAATAATAGATCGTTGTTTGGAACACGCATTTCATGTCTGTTCCGTTTCTACAGTAATCTGTGTCAACACATTGTTAAAACAGAAACTTTTTTTATATTCTAGTAGTAGATGACAAAATGTAGGCATAAACTATATAATGTATGAAGCCTAAAGTCCAAATAGCAAAGAAACATTTTCACAAGAATAACACAATTGCACTTTTATTCAAACATATAACTGCAGAAACAAAAAGCCGCCTTAACATGCGACATTGACACCAGTTTACTGTAACTGACTCCGTGGTTCGATAGATTCACCCCCCGCTTGCGAATCAAGGGGTGACGGGTTCGATCCTGCGCCCCTCCATTTTGAGAAGTAAACTGCTCTTAGTCTTACTGTTTTAGAATAAATGCATACATTTGATTTCAGTCTGTAACAGCCGGTGCAATTTATGATCTTTGTAAAGGTTAGCTTTTTTTTTTTTTTTTAATTCACTTTTCACTCTCTCAGTCGCGTTCAGAATCAATCCATACAACCCCATCTGACACGGCTGTTTTCACTAAAGACGCTATAGCTCTGCAGTGTACCACGATGCATACTAACGCTACCCATGGTTCTGACACACAAACGCTGGCGAAGCTGCCTTCTTCGTGTCTCACCGTGTCTCAGGTGTGTAATAGAAACCACAGCATAGAGAGAAGTGTGTACACTGCTTCTTACAGGAAAAGGCGATGGAAAAAGTGCACTTGAATAAAAGTGCACTTTTGTTATACTTTTACACCAACATATGTCACTGTGTTTGAACGACACGGGCAGATGGGATATTGCATATAGCTACCGGTTACTGGTCTTTACCATTCTTTCCTCTACCTGTCCTGGAGTACAAAAGAAAAAGCATACAGCAACATGCGGGGACTGGCAGGAACACTCAATAAAACGAAAAGCAAGTGACGGTGAGATACTGAAGAAGGCAGCTTCGCCAGCGCTTGTGTGTCAGAACCATGGGTAGCGTTAGTATGCATCGTGGTACACTGCAGAGCTATAGCGCCTTTAGTGAAAACAGCCGTGTCAGATGGGGTTGTATGGATTGATTCTGAACGCGACTGAGAGAGTGAAAAGTGAATTAAAAAAAAAAAAAAGCTAACCTTTACAAAGATCATAAATTGCACCGGCTGTTACAGACTGAAATCAAATGTATGCTTTTATTCTAAAACAGTAAGACTAAGAGCAGTTTACTTCTCAAAATGGAGGGGCGCAGGATCGAACCCGTCACCCCTTGATTCGCAAGCGGGGGGTGAATCTATCGAACCACGGAGTCAGTTACAGTAAACTGGTGTCAGTGTCGCATGTTAAGGCGGCTTTTTCTTTCTGCAGTTATATGTTTGAATAAAAGTGCAATTGTGTTATTCTTGTGAAAATGTTTCTTTGCTATTTGGACTTCAGGCTTCATACATTATATAGTTTATGCCTACATTTTGTCATCTACTACTAGAATATAAAAAACGTTTCTGTTTTAACAATGTGTTGACACAGATTATTGTAGAAACGAACAGACACTAAATGCGGTGTTCCAAACAACGATCTATTATTTCCACTCTAAAACTCCACTTCACTCCCAGATACTCAATCAAGGCCTGAGCTGAGAGAAGTTCGTGCACGTTCTAAATTGGTGGGGATGGAATAGCCGGCTGCTCTTTATCAGCACATTTAGAAGACAAAGGGCGCTGGCGGAGAGGTGTGAAGGGATTTAAGAAGCAGTTTAAGGTGGGACGGAATTACGAGTTTTTTCGTAGGCTCTGGTAATTCTAGTGTTAATCCATCAATGTAGGAATCAACCTGCCAGTCTTGACACTCAGTCCCCTATACATCAACTTGGGCTCACTCAACTGCCATTTGGAACACTGACACTAAATGTGTGTTTCAATTCATGTTTAATATAACGTCATATTCTTTAACCTGCTTAATCCCATTCAGGGGTGCTGATGTCTACCCTGGCAGGTAGGAATTTAGATTTATAAATTTTGCGAGGTGTTTAGGGCAAATTCAGTGACAACAGCTATTGCCCCCTTTTCTTTTTTTATATATAGTTTTTCCTCCCACAAATGATTTGAAAGGACCTTCCCTACATTATGGGAACTACTAAATCATAGATTTACCAAACTAGATATAATTAACTTTAAGCAGAACATGAATAGAATTGAAAGATCAATCCCTCCACAAGATGGTGTAGCTGATGGATTAAAGGAGCGTCAAAACAATAAAAAGACAATCCTACCACTAGAGTGGGCATTTAATGGAAGGCACAGGAAAACTCCTACGGCAGAAAAATGGAAACAATCCCACCACTAGAGGGAACAGCCGGTGGTTAAGTTAAAAGAGGGAGCTACCCAAAGCAAAAAATGCAAAAAATTGTAAAACACAATCCCACCAAGAGAGGGGACCACTAAATGATTAAATCAGGGGTCTCTAAGTCTGGTCCTGGAGGACCACCACGGCTGCAGGTTTTCATTCTACCCTTTTTCTTAATGACTGACCTGTTTTTGCTACTAATTACTGAAACTTCTTTTGACCAAATTTTAATTGACGTATTCATGAAGACTCAGACCCCTTAATTCTTTCTTTTTCCTTTATTAGTAGCAAAACAATAACAAGCTCCGAAATGAGCCAAAACAACTGGTGTCCATTGTACAATATCTGAAAATAAAGAAAGGTGACGGTCTCAGGAATATCAATCTGCTCAGGTCCACAAAACATTTTACTAGTGCTCTTAGAAAAGAGAAAATCCACACTTTCTGAAATGTCTGCTAATGCACCA
Source organism: Polypterus senegalus (assembly GCF_016835505.1). NCBI lineage: Eukaryota > Metazoa > Chordata > Cladistia > Polypteriformes > Polypteridae > Polypterus > Polypterus senegalus. Next base: position 12,079,270 of record NC_053164.1, on the reverse strand, counting down.
CAAGAGCAGCAACAAAGTCAAGGAATTAAAGAACGAGTTTAATTAACAATAAATCTCTGCGCCCAATTAAGCAGTTGGTTGGAGTGAAATTGGTTGGAGTTTGAGGCCCTGACTGAGTTGGTCTTCTGTTGGCTCCCTCACTTCACATTTCATTTCTGTTTGGGTGCCATTTAAGGACAGAAACGAAGCAATTTAGAGGAACGATAAAGAAACAAATCTTAAAAAAGCAATTCAATTCAAATCAATACACAAGAAGTTAATTAACACACAGGGCACTGAAAAAAAAAAGGGTTAGAATGAAAACCTGCAGCCACGGTGGTCCTCCAGGACAGGACTCGCCAACCCCTGGATTAAATGAAGGGGCATCTGAACAACAACATTTATTTATATAGCACATTTTCATACAAACAATGTAGCTCAAGCAGAAAATGCCTAAAGTTGAAAACCTAATCCCACCACTAGAGGGTGCAGTTTATGAATTAAAAGAGAGAATACTCAAAGCAGAAAAACAACGCATACAACTGAAGTGACAATCCCACCACTAGATGGCATATCTAATGGATGTCAGAAACTCGTGAAACTGAAAGGGCAATCCCACCTCAAGAGTGAGCAGTTAATGGGTAAAAATGAAGAAAACGCAGAAAATTGAAAGAACAATCCCACCACTAGAGGGTGTAGCTCTTTGGGTAAATAAGGGAAGTGCGCGACTGCAGGAAACACAAAACTAGAAGAGAATGCAAACCACTGATGAATAAGAAGTTAAGGAAAGGCCCCACTGCACAAAAATGTGCCAAAAAAAGACCCACCCAGCACTAGGGGGGGCACAGCTGGATTAAATGAAGGTGCTGCTCCACTGCAGACAACACTTCATGTTGCAGACACAATGACACCACTAGATGGCGCTGATAATGGGTTACACAAGGACGCTCTCCCACAGCAGGATCCACATACAGAAATACTGGCAGAACAAATTCCATTATTATGGGGGCAAAGCTAATGAGGCTAAATTCAGGAGATACCCACTGCAGAAAACAAAACTGGACACCAGGGTGCAGATAATGGGTATGTGGCCTCTCTCTCTCTCTCTATTTAAGCTTACAGTTTAGAAGCTTTAAATGGTCTTGTTTTAGGTTAAAAAAAAAAAAAAGCCTCAAGCCAAAGAAATCATTGTAAATATTTACAGCTCCTAGTGATTCAGACCCCACCTAAGGCCTCAGCGCTAAACGAAACAGTCTGTTCCTACAGTTTATGATGAAATGCCGTCTTCTCACTTTACGCAACGCTAGAACAGCCAACCAGTCGGCACTAACAGAGTCCAGCTGGATCAGGTCACTTCAGCCAGGGCAATGTGACTCATCTGCTTTGGCAAAACAAGACAGCTGGCAGGATGGGCACCAGGCTAAACGGCGACTTGGCACATTGGGCATGTCAATGAAACCACCACAAAAAAATAAATAAGAGGACGCCCTATGACCGGGGTCACTACATTACTGCAGTGAAGGTGCATGCGGATAGGGGGGCAGTGACCATTAAGTGAAACCAGACTCTCCAGTTCTCACACCCGCTTTTAACCGTCTACCACATTCCAATCACCAGGAATAACAAGTGAGAGAAGGCAGGGTTGGCAGAGCTGGGCTAAGAATAAAATTAAACCACTGCACTTCATAAATATTCAAGTGGCACTGGCGGGCATTGAACAAGGTCACCCAAGTGCAGTGGCAGGGAAAGCCATCCATCCATCCATTTTCTAACCCGCTGAATCCGAACACAGGGTCACGGGGGTCTGCTGGAACCAATCCCAGCCAACACAGGGCACAAGGCAGGAACCAATCCTGGGTAGGGTGCCAACCCACCGCAGGGCAGGGAAAGCCAACAACTCCTTTATGGATTTAGCTCAGAGAGTACCACCACCAAAGTTTTGTGGACAGGGGTCTCTTGATTTCCCTCTCTTGTGAGTTGGTATGGCAGTGCCACTGCAGGGTTATGTCAGACGCCAGCACTGGGAATGGTGGCACTAGCCTATACTGTATACACACACACACACACACACACACACACACACACACACACTAGGGGGCTTTGCTCGTCAACCCCCATTTTTCTTTTTCCGGATACACAATTTTAAGATTTTTTTTTCTGTAAAAAAAAAAAATATTTGGAATCTTTGGAGTCCCAATGTGTGAAATCTTTTTAATGAGCTCTGTGAGACGTGTGTTGAATAACTTTATACCATAATTCAGGATCGGTGTCTCCATTTGGAATTTCAGCACAGACAAAGCGATCTTCATCAACATTTTTTGTTCCAAAGTAACCAATAAATGCATGCGAGGTAAACTCAGTTTTTGAAATTCTCCGACTTCAAAGCCTTACAATATTTCCATACTTCTGACATATCACCTACGTCCATATATTCCATCACTATTCACCTTTTCGTTATTTCTCCGAGTAATAATTTATTTCTTTGCGCTAATGTGATGTTTACTTTCTTTGTTTTGACACTGTCGTTTTTTTCTGCTTTCATATTCTGTATCTGCATGTGTTTCACACCTACTTTTTTTTTTTTAGTCTTTTCAATTCCAGTTTTTATTTTCTCTAACCTGCTCTGCATGTGTTTGCCCCCCCAAAAAAACAAAAGTGATCAAAGCACATAAACTCTCCCTGGTTTAATAGAAACACTCGAGCTCTTAAATTAGAGTGTCGAAAACTGGAGTGCAGATGGAGAACAGCAAAGCTGCATGTCTTTCAAAGTGCATGGACAGAGAGTGTTAAAATAAAAAAAGCTCTCTTTAAAGCTCGCTCAGAATACTATTCTACATTAATAGATAGCAATAATAAAAATCCTCGGGTACGGTTTAGAACAGTGGCTAAATTAACAAATGGGAATTCAGATCAACAGTGCAAAATACCAACAGATATCAGCAGTACAAACTTTATGAACTTCTTCAATGAGAAAATTAAAAATATAAGATCCCAGATCTCAGCATCACAGTACAAACCACATACTATCATAGCAGTCCCTGTCTCACATTGCAATCAGCACTTTAATCATTTTAATCCTGTAACTGAGCGGGAAGTCTTAATTTTAATTTCTAAAATGCAGCCCAGTACTTGTTCCCTAGATCCAGTGCCAACACAAAATTATCAATAGTTCATTACAGTAATCCCTCCTCGATCGCGGGGGTTGCGTTCCAGACCCCCCCGCAATAGGTGAAAATGCGCGAAGTAGAAACCATATGTTTGTATGGTTATTTTTATATATTTTAAGCCCTTATAAATTCTCCCACACTGTTAACATTATTAGAGCCCTCTAGACATGAAATAACACCCTTTAGTCAAACGTTTTAACTGTGCTTCATTACAAGACAGAGATGGCAGTTCTTTCTCACAATTAAAAGAATGCAAACATATCTTATCTTCAAAGGAGCGCCGTCAGGAGCAGAGAATGTCAGAGAGAGCGCTGGCTAAGAAAAGCAAACAATCAAAAAAATCAATATGTGCCCCGTCAGGCAGAGAAAGTGAGAAAGACAGAGAGAAGCAAACAATCTCAAGTACCGCGCGGGAAGCATATCGTATATCATTGAGGAATTTTAGTTAATATGTAATACATGCTCTGATTGGGTAGCTTCTAAGCCATCCGCCAATAGCGTCCCTTGTATAAAATTAACTGGGCAAACAAACTGAGGAAGCAAGTACCATAAATTAAAAGACCCATTGTCCGCAGAAAGCGGCGAACCAGCAAAAAATCTGTGATATACATTTAGATGTGCTTATATTTAAAATCCGCGATAGAGTGAAGCCGCGAAAGTCGAAGCGCGATATGGCGAGAGATTACTGTATTGCATGGCATGGTACATGATGCACGAAAAGTGTAAGTCATTAAACTTTTACTTAAAAAGTCAGAACTAGACCCACACATACTAAATAATTATAGGCCTATTTCAAATTTATCATTTCTCTCTAAAATACTAGAAAAATTAGTCGCCAGTCAGCTTCAGTCACACCTTAAATGTTACAATTTATTTGAGAAATTCCAGTCTGGTTTCCGCACTGCTCATAGCACAGAAACGGCACTAACGCGGGTTGTAAACAACATTCTGATATCCTCTGATGAAGGAAATTCCACTGTAATTATGTTGTTGGACTTAAGTGCAGCATTTGACACCATTGACCATTCGATTTTACTGCACAGGCTAGAAAACGATGTTGGGCTTACAGGCCCCGTGCTCGCTTGGTTCAGTTCTTATTTATCAAATCGATTCCAATATGTACAGAAATGTGCTGACAGGACTCCATCATTATACACAGAAGTTCAATATGGTGTCCGCAGGGTTCAGTACTGGGACCTTTACTGATTTCACTTTACGTGCTTCCACTGGGATCTCTCATTAGGAAACATAATGTTAATTTTCACTCGTATGCAGATGATACAAAGTTATACCTTTCATTTAAATCAAATGACGTTTCTCAGATGTTGTCTTTAATTAGTTGTGTTAGTGAATTAAAGGAATGGATGAATGAGAACTACTTGTCTTTAAATACAGATAAAACAGAGATGTTAATTGTTGGAGGGAATGACGCTGATCACAGCAATATTTTTTCGTCATTTAACTCAGTTGGAATCCCAATTAATTTTACTGAATCAGCCCGCAATCTAGGAGTTATCTTTGACTCTAGCATGTCATTTAAAGCATATTACAAAGTTGTCCAAATCATGTTTCTTCCATCTTAAAAATGTTAGGAAATTAAGGCGCTTTCTAAATAAACAGGATTGTGAGAAATTAATTCATGCATTTATCTCTAGTAGGATTGACTACTGCAATGTGGTGTTCACTGGCTGTTCAAACTGTTCTTTATACAGCCTCCAGTTAATCCAAAATGCTGCTGCAAGAATTATTACAAGAACAAGAAAATATGAACACATAACCCCAGTTCTTAAATCTTTACACTGGCTCCCAGTTAAGTTTAGGGCAGATTTCAAAATCCTCCTTTTAACATATAAAGCATTAAATGGCCGAGGTCCGGCTTACTTGTCTGAACTTATCATGACTTACAAACCTGAGCGCACATTAAGATCTCAAGATGCCGGTCTGCTTATGATTCCAAGGATTAATAAAATAACAGTGGGAGGTCGAGCTTTTAGTTACAGGGCCCCTAAACTGTGGACTGGTCTGCCTGCTACTATAAGATGCCCCTTCGGTCTCAGCTTTCAAATCTTGGCTGAAGACTCACTACTTCAGTTTAGCATATCCTGACTAGAGCTGCTGATTAACTGTACAGACTGCATCTCTGTTGTTAGTCATTAGCACTAAAACATAAATTACATGATAGTTATAATTTGTTACTGACCCTCACCTATTCTGTTTCTGTTCTCGGTACTCAAATGTGGCACTTAGTGCCATGGCCCACATGCCAAGTTGTTTGCCTGCCTATGGTAAAGTCATCCCTGATGGAGGATCGCTGGAATCGTGGGGTAAAGGGGTCCTTTCATCGGATTGGATGGCCCAGCACCGTTTCAGCCATGGATTGGCCAAATGGGGGAGGCAGCTTGATGGATGAGGTCTCCAGGGCTCTAAAAATATCCAGATCTTATTATGTGATATCATCTACTGTTAAGTTTTGCTCCGTACTTCTAAAATTTTAATTTTTATGCTGTATTGAGGATTTGTTCTGTTCTGTGTATTGTATTGTATTGACCCCCCTTTTTCTTTTTGACCCCCACTGCATGCCCAACCTGCCTAGAAAGGGGTCTCTCTTTGAACTGCCTTTCCTGAGGTTTCTTCCATTTTTTCTCTACTGGGTTTTTTTTTTGGGGGGAGTTTTTCCTTCTCTTCTTAGAGAGTCAAGGCTGGGGGGCTGTCAAGAGGCACTTCCTGTGTGATTTTGAGCTATACAAAAATAAACTGTATTGTATTGTTTTTTAACCTCTTTATGTTTTACTTTGTTTTCTACTCTAATTACTGAAATTACTTTTTCCTGCTTATTTTTTTTTTAATGACACTTGGTATATGGCGATTATTTTCCCTTTTATGAGTAATAATCTCCATTTGTTTGCGCTCCAGCGATCTTTACTTTCTTTTTTTTTATACTTTCTAATTTTCCTACTTTCATATTCTTTAACTTTCTCCACGTGTATCGCACCAACTATTTTTTTTTTTTTGAGCCTTTCGAATTCCACTACTTTTATAAACTCTAACCTGCTCTGCAAGTGTATAGCGTAAACGTCCTTATTGGACCTGCTTTCTTTCAGTTTCGCTTGTTCCGGGCTGATAATTACTTTCCTTATTTTCTGAATTTGCAGCTAGATTATTCTTTTTCTTTTTTGTCTCTCCAACGTTTAAGTCTCTTCTCCACGCTGCTTTCTTCTTTGCCTTTTCGTCTACGTTTCATTTAGAACGTACTGTCCTTATACACTATACATGTGCCAAGAGCCCTGGATCTGTGTGTGCTCAAATCCAAAATACGACTGAGTGTGTTTGCTGGCTGCCCGTCCTCTTATTTGGTTGTAAATAGAGCGTGTCTTGCAAGAATCTCATGTTCTCCATCATCGTGAGATGGTCCTGGGTCAATCTCTTGGCACAAACTCATGTTTAAGGTCCCAGCGAGACACTCTGTGGCCAATCTCTTTAGTCTTGCAGGTCTTTCGTGATCTTAATGTGAAGATCACGTCTCGTTGCCCTACTATATCTCTCCTTCACGCATGCACACACATACAGAACATCTTGCAGACTCAATGCAAAAGCAGATGTGCCATCTATTGCAATGATCAATTCAATGAATTAAAAAAAAAAAAACTTTGCAGTTCACCATCTGTTGGAATGACAAATGTAATGCACGTGTCTGCTATATACCATTTGGTATGGGATTTGTAAATGCAGTGTTAATGTTTGTGATGTGCCATCTATTTCTAAGACAAATGCAATGCATTTAAAAAAATGGTTTGTGATGCACCATCTGTTGGAACATCAAATGCAATGCACATGTCTCTGTTATATGCCATTTGGTATGGGATTCATAAAAGCACTTTTAATGTTTCTGATGAACCATCTATTGGAATGAAAAATACAATGTACTGTATTTTATTACTAAAAATGTTTGTGTGTCATACGCTGGAATGATGAATGCAAGGCATATATATCCCTGTTGTATGTAGACCTAAAGCTTAGATAGTTCAAGAGAAAAAAAAAAAAAAGACACTTATCAGTTATGTACATATACATATATATACACACACACACACACATACATACACATATATATATATATATATATATATATATATATATATATATATATATATACACATACATACATACATATATATACACATACATACATACATACATACATACATATATATATATATATACATATATATATATATATATATATACACACACACACACATACATACATATATATATATATATATATATATACACACACACACACACATACACATATATACACATATATACACACATACACGTTATGACACACACAAAGAAAGGTAGTCACAAATCATTGAGGTTATATCTATTATACATACATATAAACACATACCTCTTATTATATATAAACTTTTACATAAATATGCAAATATATGAATATTGTGAGATAGATTATTATATACTTGTACACTCCCATAGATCACTCGTGTTTTAAATTAATACAAATGTGTGTCAGTCTTTCTACACGAGCCACTTCTTACAGACTCAACGCAAAATCAGACACTTAAAACGTACAGGACTGCCAGTGACCCAATAAAACAAAGCCCCCTCCCTGCGTATCTTCCATTTCGCCCCCGCCCATCTCGGGTCGACAATGATCCGCTCTCTGTCGAGGTCAGATGTGCTGATGCAACTTCAGTGGAGGTTTACAACTGCACCCTCGCCACACAGTGTCACCGAAACGTCACAAATGTGTCATTGTAAAAGTAGGCGATGCTTTCCTTGGTAGTCGGGAATGAAGGAAACATTTAGGTGGCGCATTTCAGCTTTTTGCCTAAAAATTAGTCAGAGCAAATTCTAAAACGTCATTTCGGTTGCTTCAAAATCCTTGAGCGGTGGATCTGAGCCTCGTGAACGCAGACACGCGCATCCGTCTGCAGCAAGAGAGTCAATCCCGTGGGGCATCAGGTCATTGGAGGCAGCTTTTAGTTGTATAATGATCGTCTATTTAAAAGCAAAGCGCACAAAATAAAACACACATACGCAGCTGCCATCGTTAGACGTGTGCCCTCGCGGTGTGCCAAGCAGATCTAACGTGAAACACGCTTTATAAGAACAAATTGTGGTACCGATTACATATGACGGATACGCCAGCAGTTAAGACATGTTCCTTTCCGTTGAGAGCATGACGTAAGCAGTAAGTGCAGCGTGTGTGTGTATTTTCTATATATATATGTATCTATATATACACCTCTCTCTCTATATCTTAGACCCTGAGCAGCACAAGCAAAGCACATGTGGTCGTCTGACGTGGACGTTATGTGAAACGGCAAACCAGAGCGCAAGCCGGGGGAACGCGACTAGCGCGGCTCAGAGGGGGCTCGGCTGCGAGTAGTCGGTGTCTGGTTACTTGTAACCTTCACCGAGAAGGTGAGAGAGGTAACAAAAAACACTTAAAGGACCGCTGATCAGATCATCAACTCTTCTGCCAAAAAAAAAAAAAAGTATGTAACCAAGTCATTCACGTTTGGTATCCGTTGTTCGGTAAGAATACATATTTCCCTTTATTTTTAAGCAAAAGTACCTTTTGAATTATGAATGACTTCAGACTAATATCCCAATGTAGCTAAAAGAGTCGCCACAAGGATTTCGTCCACATCACAAAGCAAATCCGCGACACCCAGCACACCAGACCCGGATATGCGACGTCTTTTAGCGCCTCCACGTCGCTTTTGGCGGCTGATCCAATTAAAAGCTTTTGTACACGCGGCTCAATAAGAATAACGTATTATGATTATTTGACCACAATACTTAATCACATAATATTCTACTTTAACTCTATTTTAATTCTTATTACTCAAACGGTATCTATAATGGTTTATTTCCGTCGCTTTGTATTGGATAGCTACTAAAAACGGAATCATTATCATCATATAATAGGCTAATCATCGCGATGTTGTATGTTTTGTACGAAACGATTCATTTTAATATTCCACTTAGTACACGTGGCAACATGAGTTGCATTAGCGTATAGATATTTATATTATTTGACATTAGTATTAATCACAAAGTACCCTAACTTTACATGTATTAATTGTCATCCCTCAGACTGTGTGTTCCGATGGTTTATATCCGTCGTTTTAGATAAAGGAGTCTACTAAATACAGAAACATCACCATTATCAGAATCGTCAAGGCGCTGTATTAAACGTTTCATTTCCTTAATAAACGATTGTTAAATACACAAGTCTTTCTGCTGGCTTAATGAAATAGTTCAGAATATTTCGAATCCTTGAGACGTTACTGGCATTTTTTAAGACACGAGAGTATTGTGACAGTTGGCAATACTGCCACTTCACGACACCTTAGTGACAGATGCACAACTTGTGAGGTTTAGGAAAGCCAGTAAAAGTTAGTGAAGCAATAGATCGCTACCCTTCTCCGATTCGCCACTTTTCACTTCAATTTCAGTCCTCGCCATGATGCAGGGTGGAACAGCGACTTATCCACGTGTCGAAACTAAAAATGTACCCTTGTCAGAAAACTATTCATTAAATGGCGTTTAATTAAATACACATTAAACACACACGCAATGCATGCTTGTTTATGTAAATTTTTCTACGATATATTGTAACTTAGGCCAGTTGCCGGTATCCAAGATTCAGGAAGCACAAGATGATGCAATTTACTTGCAGCTTTCATAACGTGGCTCGCACACGCTTTCTTCAAGCTGAACACGGCCACAGCCGACCTCGAACCTACTAAGTGATTAAACACGAACTCACCTAATAAGGTCCAGAAATGAATCCACCACATCCTTAGACTGCGGGATCCCTCCGTCCAATCCTGACAGCGTCGGTTTGGCGCTGGCTCCACTGCCCGGGCTGACGATGAAAGCCATTGACACGCCGATAGCCGAAGCGATAAGCGTGGTGACCAGAAAGAACAGCATTGCCCAACCGCCGAGTTTACCCAGTGCCTTAGGGTCCAGACTGGCTGCCCCCGATACTAAACTGCACACCACTAATGGAATGATGATCATTTTTAGCAAGCGGATCAGGAGTTCCCCGGGGAAACCGAAGTATATGACCTGTGCTTTGGTCAGTTCTAGGTTCCGCACTCCGAGTCCAATCAGCACACCAAGGATGACCCCGGCCACAGTCAGGATGACCAGCAGGTTGGCCTTTATGATCCTCTTGACTCTTTCCACTGAGCACCCCATTTTGCCCGACTTCGGAGAACTCGGCGCGCCGTTGGCTTCAGGGTGAATTTCGCCGTTGGATTGTGCCTTGTTGAAGCCTTCGTCTGCAATGTCAGCCATAACTAAAAGTCAGTATGTAAACCGAAGAAAGAAAAGGTCCCGAAGTGTTTGTTTGGAGTGGCCGAGTTCTGTAAGAGAGGCGCTCAGTACACCATCCTTCTATAAACTAGGAAGAGATGGGGGAGGCTTGGGGGAGAAATAGGCAGGCTGAGGATGGCTCACTTACGTCAGAGGGCGGGGTTAAGGAGGAGTCTAACTAAAGGCGCGCTGTGCATTCAGAGCTGCTTCAGTCCGCGTTTCATCAGCAGGTATTAATGTATTGTGTATAACTGACGCCTTTACCCAAGGCGATTAGATAAAAAATTATTCCATTTATTTATTTTTTTTAATATCGCACACACTTACTAGATTACATTTATTTGGCCTACGCTTTTCGTCCAAAGTGAATTGCAATATTTGAGTTACAATTGCTGCGGTGGGCTGGCGCCCTGCCCGGGGTTTGTTTCCTGCCTTGCGCCCTGTGTTGGCTGGGATTGGCTCCAGCAGACCCCCGTGACCCTGTAGTTAGGATATAGCGGGTTGGATAATGGATGGATGGATGGATGGATGGAGTTACAAGCAGTTACATTAATTTTATTTTCCAAATTGGAGTACAGGTGGTTAAAGTGACTTGCTCAGGGGCACACAGTGTCAAGGGTGGGATTTGAACCCACAACCTCATTGTCTGAGGTCTAAAGCCTTAACCACGCACCATTTTACGTTTTGAGGAGAGCTGGGTGAGGTAATTGCTCCGGTCACACAGTGGGTTTCGGGCAGGAACAGAGTCTATAACTTAAAATGTCATTAGCAGGGCCAGTCCAATGAACACAACATTTGTTCTTTTAGCATGTGGAAGGAAAACTGGATGAGAAACACACACGTGCGCGCTCAAGAACAGAGTACAGTACTAAGAAACTCTGAGTGAGATTTAAACTCTGTATTGGGCTGTGAGGCAGCATCTCTAACCACTGTGTCACCGCACTTCGCCTTTAAACAAGCATAATTAACCAAGAGAGATTTGAGAAATATGTATATTCAAAAAATGATCTATTATAAATGAAGTGATCATTAGAAGACAAAAAGAAATGAAACGAATAACCACTGTGTCACCATGAACTGTAGTTGTGTTTTATAAAATAAAGTTTTTCAGAGAAGTAGCATTATAAAGTACTGGCTATGCTTCTCTTCTAAGATGAGCTGAAATTTAAAAAATCAATTTAGACCTCAGTGTTAACATTTGCAGTGCACCGTGCAATGTATATGTCTCTGTTATACGCCATTTGAAGTGTTTAATGTTTGTGATGTACCATCTATTGGAATGGCAAAAAAAAAGCATTTTATTACTAAAAATGTTTATGGTGTGCCATATTTTGGAATGACAAATGCAAAGTACCTGTTTGTGTTTTATGTCATTTGTTATGGGATTCATAACAGCACTGTTAATGTTTCTGATGTACCATCTATTGGAATGATAAATGCAATTCATTTAAAAAAATGTTTTTGATCTACCATCTGTTGGAATGACAAATGCAATGCATGTGTCTCTGTTATATGCCATTTGGTATGGGATTCATAACAGCACTGCTAATGTTTCTGTTGTGCCATCTATTGGAAAGACAAATGCATTCTTTAATTTAAAATAATGTTTGTGATGCCCCATCTACTGGAGTGACAAAAACAATGCATTTTATAAAAAATGTATCAGAAGTACTATGTAAGTAAGTAAATACTTTTTCTTTATATGACATACTATATACTATACTGTATACAATCTACAATGGGCACATGAGGAACAGAACTGGACCATGAACCAATGGAAGAAGGTGGTCTGGTCTGATGAATCATGTTTTCTTTTAAATCATACAGACAGGTGACAGCAGGATGTACTATGGGAAAAAGGTAAGAAGGTAGAGGCAGGGTGATGCTCTGAGAAATGTTCTGCTGGGAAGCCATGGGTCCTGGCATTCATGTAGATGTTACTTTGGCATGTACCACCTACCTAAAGATTTTTTCAGACCACCTACACCCTACTTACAGCAATAGTACCCCTATAGTGACCTATTTCTGCAGGATAGCATGTCCTACACTACAAAAATATTTAGGAGTGTTTTGAAGAACATGACAAAGAGTTCAAGGTGGGGACCTTGCAACTTACAGTATGTTAAACATTCTGCTGCTGACATCTTGGTCCCAGGTGTTACAGGACACCTTCCGAGGTCTTGTGGAGTCCATGCCTCGACAGGTCAGAGCTGTTTTGGTCGCATGAGGGGGACCTGCACAATATTAGGCAGGGGTTTTGAATGTTGTGGCTGATTGGTGTATCTATCTATCTATCTATCTATCTATCTATCTATCTATCTATCTATCTATCTATCTATCTATCTATCTATCTATCTATCTATCTATCTATTATACAGTGCCTTTCATATCTATCTATCTATCTATCTATCTATCTATCTATCTATCTATCTATCTATCTATCTATCTATTATACAGTGCCTTTCATATCTATCTATCTATCTATCTATCTATCTATCTATCTATCTATCTATCTATCTATCTATCTATCTATCTATTATACAGTGCCTTTCATATCTATCTGTCTATCTATCTATCTATCTATCTATCTATTATACAGTGCCTTTCATATCTATCTATCTATTATACAGTGCCTTTCATATCTATCTATCTATCTATCTATCTATCTATCTATCTATCTATCTATCTATCTATCTATCTATCTATTATACAGTGCCTTTCATATCTATCTATCTATCTATCTATCTATCTATCTATCTATCTATCTATAGGGCACCAAACTAAAAGAAGTGTCAGTCCAGGCCAGGGAGCAAAATTGGATTGTAGCAAAATTGGATCACACAAAGGAAGCAGAGGCTGATGCTGCGAGGAACCTCATCAGAATTGGGTGATGTTAAGAGTGGTGTCCAGCAGGGGTCAGTGCTGGGGCTGCTGCTATTTTTAATATCTTTTAATGATTTGGAAACAAATAGATAGATAGATAGATAGATAGATAGATAGATAGATAGATAGATAGATAGATAGATAGATAGATAGATAGATAGATACTTTATTAATCCCAAGGGGAAATTCACATAATCCAGTGGCAGTATACTGATACAAAAAACAATATTAAATTAAAGAGTAATAAAAATGCAGGTAAAAACAGACAATAACTTTGAATATTTGAATAGGCGAGTCTCGGTGTGTATAAATCCTTGTCAAGTAGTAACAATAGTAAAAAGTGTCCAGGGAACAAATATAAGTAACAAGATGGTTAACTTTGCAGATGGTACCAAGATAGGTGGATTGGTAGATAATCTCGATTCCATTGAATCACCCCAGAGGGACATGGACAGCATACAGGTTTGGGCAGATTTGTGGCAGATAAATTTTAAACTAAGCAAATGTGAAGTATTAAAGGTAGGGAGTAAACATGTTAGATTGAACACACAATGGGAGGTCTGAAAATCAAAAGTACATCTTATGAGATGGACCTAAGAATTAAAGTGGACTCAACAGTATCAGCTGCCAGACTGTGTTCAGAAGCCATTAAGAAGGCTAACAGATTGTCAGGTTATATAGCGCCTTGATGTGTGGAGTACAAGTCACAGAAGGGTTCTGCTCAGTCTTTATAACACACTGGTGAGGTCTCATCTGGAGTAATGGGTGTAGTTTGGTTCTCCAGTGAGGCTGGGACTTGATTGCAGCGTTCGCAGGTTGGATCGTAACCTGGAAACATTTTGGAGAGTTTTAGTCGAGACAGATGTGCTTGATATATAATTTTGAGTTGTATAATTGTATGCTTTGCGCATATGGAGCTCAAGTGAATTCTCTGCATTGCTACTTTCCACCCCTTTTCTGATATATTAATTGAGAGATCTTTTTCCCAGTGTCCTCTTGGATCTTTGAAAGGGAGGGACTGTGAAATAATTTTATATATTGCAGAGATGGTGTCTGAGTCCTTGAAATTGAGCAATATTTTTTCCAGCATGGACGAGGGTGCAAGATGAGGATAATTGGGCAGGTTCTGTTTAACAAAGTTCCTGATTTGAAGATAGTGAAAGAAATGTGCAGCTGGAAAGTTAAATTTGGATTGTAATTGTTCATAGGATGAAAAGATGTTGTCTATATAAAGATCTCTAAGCAAGTTAATCCCAAATTTTTTCCAGATATTAAAAACTGCATATGTTTGTGAAGGTTTAAAGAGGTGGTTCTCTTGCAGAGGTGCCACAGATAAAAGCTTCTCCATCTTAAAATGCTTTCTACGTTGGTTCCATATTCTGAGTGAGTGAAGCACAACTGGGTTATTAGTTTATTACCGATAACGTGTGTTTATTGGGGCACAGAGTAGGGAATATAAAGAAGAACTGCAGGATTTTATTTCTATTGCGTACCAAGCCTGTGTATGTTCATCTATTTGTGTCCAGGTTTTTACAGCTTGTATGTTTGCTGCCCAGTAATAAAACTGGACCCTCATCCTTTAGTAGAGATATCGCAAGCGGCACACCCACCCTTTCCAGCGACCTCATGACCCCCCCATGCTCTCCCAATCCGTCTACTGACTTCATAGGAAGAGTCACCAGAGACATGAATGTCACTGCTGAGGTCAGTAAACCTCTCAACAAGGTCAACACTCTTCCCGCAGACAGACACACTGCTGATGGCCGTGCCCAAGAGGTTATTAAAGGCCTGGCTCTTTGGTTTTTATCAGGACACTCGCAAGCCCAGACACTCAGACTCCTCACTCAGTCTCTCGAGCGTCCCGATCAGAGCCTCCATTGACACTGTGAAGATCACAGCATCGTCAGCAAAGTCAAGATCAGTGAATCTTTCTTAACCAGCAGATGCCCCACAGCCGCTGAACACCACGACCTTGACCACCACTCAATCCATGCAAGCATTGCACAGAGTAGGAGCAGAACACACCCCTGACGAACCCCAGAATCAACTGGGAAAATCATAGAGGTCCTGCCTCCACTGTACACCATACTCACAGTGGACAGGCAATTTTTGAGAATGTCAGAGAAAAATGTGACTACTTGGAGAAGAACTCAACTATGCTGCCTTCAGAAAGTATTCAGATCCCTGCACTTATTTTACATTTTGTTTTGTTACATCCTTGTGCTAAAATCCCTTAAATTCATTTTTTACCCCTCAGCAAGCACCACTCAATACCCCAGAATGACAAAGCAAAAACAGGACTGTAGAAAGTTTTTCAAATTTGCATGTTCTCCCCGTGTCTGCGTGGGTTTCCTCCCACAGTCCAAAGACATGCAGGTTAGGTGGATTGGCGATTCTAAATTGACCCTAGTGTGTGCTTGGTGTGTTGGTGTATTTGTGTGTGTCCTGTGGTGGGTTGGCACCGTGCCCAGGATTGGTTCCTGCCTTGTGCCCTGTGTTGGCTGGGATTGGCTCCAGCAGACCCCCGTGACCCTGTGTTCGGATTCAGTGGGTTGGAAAATGGATGGATGGATGGATAAAACATAAGAAAAGTGAAATCTGGACATTAAATGCAAGTATTCAGAACCTTCACGCAATGCTTCATTGAAGCTCTTTAGGCAGCCATTGCAGCCGGTAGTCTTCTTGGGTTTGACACACCTGAATTTTGGGATTTTCCTGCCCTTCTTCTCTGCAGGTCCTGCCAAGCTCTCTCAGGCCGGATGGTGTTCATCAATGGACGAGGTAATAGGTGGAAAAAGAAAGCACTTCCACAAAAGGAAAGGAGTTGCGGACCGTCCCCATACAATGTCCATTAGACAAAAGAAAAAACGCAATAGACTTGAATAATGATCAAAAAGCCTTTACAGAATTTGACATCATGTGACAGAAAAGTTGCCATTTTATACCGGAACAAAAGGGAGGATGGAAATGAGTTGGCAGGAGATGACATCGAAACTGTTGGACGGATATGACGTCATCAAAGAGAGACAGGAAGTGATGTAATGCGGGAAGTGATGTCATCGGATGGAGCCGGAAGTATCGTCATCGGATGGAGTCAGAAGTGACGTCTGGGTTGCCATCTTGGAACCCGGAAGTACGGCACTGTGGAGCTGACCCGGACACAGACAGGCGGACATGCTTTTAATCACCACCACACGTTTATTTACAATAATAACTATTTACAAAAGTCAAGTGCACAAACTCCAAACACAGTCCTGGCCACAATATTCCGTTCTTCGGGCCGCCTCCACTCTCCTCTCTCTTGCTTTGTCCTGCCTCCACCCGACTCCAGCTTCGAATGAAGGGAGACGGCCCCTTTTATCCTCCCTATCCCAGACGAGCTCCAGGTGGCTCCAGGCATTCCCTCGTTGGCCACGCCCGAGCGTGGCGGAAGTGCCGGCTGTTCTCCCGGCAGCTCTCCGGGTGCCCTTCTAAATCTTCCCCCCAGCACTTCCTGGTGTGGCAGAAGTGCTCAAGGAACAGGTCCCCAAGGCATTGGGGCACCTCCTGGCAGTGAACACAGGCCCCTACAGGGTGGGGCTTCCATGCCCTTAACCCGTGGCCCCCAAAGCAACCAGGAAGGCAGCCCCCACATGATCCAGGGTGGGCACAGACCCACGTCCGGTCCCTCATGGCGTCCCGGCCGGGTCATGGCCCCTGGCATCCCTGACAGTACGTATTATTTCTCTTCTTTTTGTCTGAGGAGAGAGGGAGAGGGGTGTTAGTACCACAAATCAACCCCATGTCCTGCGATGTTTCACTTTTGAGCTTGTTGACCGCCTCCTAAGCGCTGTTTTCAGAGCTCAGAGATGTTCAATTAGGTCCAAGTCAACACTTTGGCTGAGCCACTCAAGGGCATCCCTAGAGTTGTCTCTAAGCCGTCCTAGTGCTGTCTCTGTGTTGTTGTGCCTAGGGTCACCTTCCTGTTGGAAAGGTGAAACTTCAGCCCAGTCTGGGGTCCTCGGTGCTCTTGAGAAGGTTTTCATTAAGAATATCTCTATATTTTGGTCTGTTTACCTTTCCTTTAACTGCGATGAGTCTCTCAGCCCGTGTTGCTGCCATCACCATGCTTCACCATTGGATTGTGTGAAAGAATCAGTCTCAACACGCGAAAAAGGTTTGGGGTAGCCACACTTATAATGCCCCTGGCTGCAAAAGGATATTGAAATACAATAAGTAGCAATGTGCTCTGTTTGAGTTCCAAAATTGAACTTTTTGAATAGAGAAAAGATGGTGGCTTTAAAAGCCAAAACCGGAAGTGATGTTGTTGATGTTGAATCAGGTAGGTTTTCTCGTATTTGGCCTGAAGAGACAACAGAAGTAGGTTTAGGGCACCCTGCCACCCCCTGGCCTGGTGGGTAATTACCTTTACTCGGTTCACTCAGATTCCATCTAATCACACATGTGTGACAACTGGTATTGCCCAGGTGATTGGAGATGCCAGGTTTCCTTCTGCCATGACACTTAGAACTGATACCATATAGTTTAATCTGGTTTTCAAAGACTGGAGAAATCTTGTTTCTCCAAGCAGCTTTTCATGTGTGGTTCAGTCACTCTTCGATAAAGGCCAGATTGGTGGAATTATATTATATAGTGCCTTTCATATCTATCTATCTATCTATCTATCTATCTATTTTTTATACAGTGCCTTTCATATCTATCTATCTATCTATCTATCTATCTATCTATTATATAGTGCCTTTCATATCTATCTATCTATCTATCTATCTATCTATCTATCTATCTATCTATCATATAGTGCCTTTCATATCTATCTATCATATAGTGCCTTTCATATCTATCTATCTATCTATCTATCTATCTATCTATCTATCTATCTATCTATCTATCTATCTATCTATCTATCTATCATATAGTGCCTTTCATATCTATCTATCTATCTATCTATCTATCTATCTATCTATCTATCTATCTATCTATCTATCATATAGCACCTTTCATATCTATCTATCTATCTATCTATCTATCTATCTATCTATCTATCTATCTATCTATCTATCTATCTATAAATTAATGTGAAGTGTGCGGGAGTTGTAGTACCAGCAAAAACATCATGGTTTGCAGTGTGATCAAGTCAGAATGTGATATCAGAGTCGCTGTTTACTATCAGCATGTGACAGAAAGGTGCTTTGCGGATCCTATGTGCCTTCTGTAAGACATGCCCAGACTGAGACCACATCTTTATCAAATGGCACACATTTATTTAAGCACAAATACCAGTCCCACACAGCACACTGTGCTTCCAGCACCAATAACCCTTACTCTGGTCTTCTGTCTCTCTGTCCGTGGGCTGCCTTTCCTCTCTCCACATGGAGCTTCATCCTGCTCCCACTCCCGACTCTAGCTCCCCGAGTGCAGGAAGGCAGCACCTTTGATCTTCACCTGGATGTGCTCCAGGTGCTCGATGATGCACTTCCAGCAGCACTTCCTGCACCCGGAAGCACTCCGGGTATCCCTGGAAGAATCTTCCTGCATCTTCCTAGGTGTGGCGGAAGTAAACATTTCCCCGGCTCCATGAGACTTGGGGCGCCCCCTGGCAGTGGCCACGGGTCCCAATGGGCTTGAGCCTCCTTGCTCCAATCCCGTGGTTCTCTCCCAATCCATGGCAGTTGCCCCCTTGTGGCCCAGAGGATATAAATTCCACCTGCCGGTCCTTCCAGGCGTCCCGGCTGGGTCTGTCCCCCAGCCTCCTGTGACACTTCTTAGATGTTTGATGAATGGTTCGATGTGGTGAAGCAAAATGCAGAAAAACAAATGTATTCATGGTGCTTTTATATTCAAGCGTCGCATATTCCCCAACGTAATGACGTGATACAATTTAAAAGTCTCACATACCATTTTTTGCACCTTCACAACAGCATCAGAATGTACAGCGATGTATTTGAGCCACAGATAAAAAAATTACGGACAAATTACATTTGTGCGTGGGTATGAGTAGATGTGGATTACAGCGTCCCATCTACGGTTTTATGTTGCCAGGATAAGCTCTTGAATTGAAAAAGTGGGTAGTAAAAATCAAGTGTGTACGGCAGTTGTTCTCAACCTGTGGGGCGGGCCCCCCTAAGGGGGGCACGAAGTACCAAAAAGGGGTGCGCGAAGATATGAAAAAAAGAAAACAAGAATGAAAAATATGAAAAAAACATCTGTTCAGACCAAAACAAATTAACTTAAACTACATTACTCGAACAATAAATATAGAGTTAGATAAATGTCGATAAAAGTTAAGTAGGTATAATAAAATATACATCTACATTTCAAAAAAATGTTGGGGGGGGCGATTAAAACTGTTATGAAAACAAAGGGTCGCAAATACTTAAAGGTTGAGAAACGCTGGTGTACGGGTTGTGCGCCTCCTAGTGGCAATTTGATTACGTCACTAGCTCATTCTCCACCAATGACTCCTCTGGTGCCCCCTCTGGTGGGTTCCTGCCTTGTGTCTTATACTCCTGGAATGGATCGACAGCTCCAACGATGCAGATTTAACACTTGAGGTGTGGATTGAATCAAGAAAGGGGAATGTGTTTGTAGAACTTCTTGCAGCCATGGTATTTATTCATCATTTTTCCTCATTTTTATGCACATTTTATGTTAAGGAGAGTCTTTTTCATGAAATGTTCCACAAACAGGAAGTGTCACACTCAGTTCTGGGAATGTCCCTGGGACGGTTATTTTATTTATTTATTTTACTTTCAGGTCTTTTCATGCTAAGCAGGTTCTTAAATATGTCTATCATTTTCATATCTGGCATAATGGTGGATGCAAAGTTCTTATGAGCCTCATATTCCTGAAGACTATGGGCGATAAATTGGTTAGCATTTCTTTTTCATGGATCCCAAAACCCCGGGTTCAAACCTTACCTCCAGTCGTTGTCTGTGTGGAGTGCGTATGTTCCCCTGTGGGTTTCTTCTCCAGGTATGGTGGTTTTCCTTGTCACCTCCCAAAAATACACAAAGAATTCTAAAGTGGCCACATGTGGGTGTGGGATTGAGTTTAATTATGTCGCCAGGCTCCATTTCACCAGGACAGAGTAATTATTTTAAGGCAGGGGTGTCAGACTTCAGTCCTCAAGGGCTGCAGTGGCTGCAGGTTTTCTTTCTAACCATCTTCTTAATTAGTGACAAGTTTTTGCTGCTAATTAAATTCTTATGCTTCAGTTTTAATTAACTTGACTCAGGCCCCTAAGTTGTTTCTTTTTCCTTAAATAGTAGCTGTGATATATGGCCCACAGTTTATCCTGGCCAATACCCCCACGCCGCTAGATGGAGTACTCTCTGCACCATGGAGGGGCCCCGAATTCCAGCAGGGCATCATGGACATTGGAGTTTTACTTCACAGCCCTGCTGGATACCGTGGGGGCCACCAGGGGACGCTGCAGGGAGGCACGAGTATTTTTATAGCCACGAAGTACTCCCTAATCACGGGGACAGAAGGAATGAAGTACTTCCGGGCTGAAGAAGAAGAAGTTTTCATCTGACCCAGAAGTGCTATGAGATCACATGGACTGAGGGACAGAAGCACTTCCGGGTCAGGGAATATAAAAGGACAATAGGGAAACCCCCAACAGACTGAGCCAAGTTGGGAGGAAGGGTGATGGAGCTGCTGGGGTGGAGGATTGTGGTTATTGCTGTTATTATTGATTATTGTATTGTTCATTGAGAATAGTGGAGGTGGATATGCTTTGTGCACAGTATTATATTAATAAATTCTTTATTGGGACTTTTACCTGGTGTCTGAACATGTTGTCTGAGGGTTCAGGGGTCAACAGAGAATCCCTAACTAGTCACACAGCCAAACCATAAGGAGACACGAAACAAGCTGCCACATGACCAACTCACCTGCGCCCATCACACAATATCTGAAAATAAAAGTGATGGTCTCAGTAAGGCTGATCTCTCAGGTCGCCAAAACATTTTGACGATGTTCTTAGAAAAAACAAAGAAGTTTTGGAAATGTCCGCCGTGGCTGATTGAGAGCAGTAGCAGGCCATGGTATTAAATAACAGGTTTAATTAACAGAAAGAATCGGCTTCTCTTTAAGAAATTGGAGTTTCACGTCTCATTTCTGTTTGGCTGTCATTTAATGAAGAAAAGAATCAATTCAGAGGGCTGATTCCATAAACATAGGGCTAAGGAGTTAATTAGCAGTGAAAACTGGTCACTGAGTAGGAAAAGGGTCAGAATGAAAACCTGCAGCCACTAAGGCTCACCAGGCCTGGAGTTTGACACCCCTATCTTAAGGGATCTTCACTCTTCATTACATTCCTTTATAACTGCTTTTATTTCCCAGGTTCCCATCTTCCCCTAAATCATTAGCTGCTTCCCTGTTATCCAAAGCACCTGTCTAGAGAAGCACTCATAAACACATCCGCAGAACTCGAGTTCGTTGAAGGAAGTCTTTATCGGTTGCAACTCGTGCAGAATGCAGCTGGCAGAATCTTAACTATCCATCCATCCATTTACTAACCCGCTGAATCCGAATACAGGGTCACGGGGGTCTGCTGGAGCCAATCCCAGCCAACACAGGGCACAAGGCAGGAACCAATCCAGGGCAGGGTGCCAACCCACCGCAGAGAATCTTAACTAGGAAAAGGAAATCCGAGCACATCACACCAGTTCTGATGTCACTACACTGGTTACCTGTGCCATTTAGAATCCATCCATCCATCCATTTTCCAACCCGTTGAATCCGAACACAAGGTCACGGGGGTCCGCTGGAGCCAGTCCCAACCAACACAGGGCACAAGGCGGGAACCAATTCAGGGCAGGGCGCCAACCCCATTTAGAATTGACTTTAAAATACTGATAATGGTGTACAAAGCTTAAATAATCTGCTCCATCTGGTATTTCAGAATGCCTCTCACCTTACACTCCAAATAGTAACCTTAGATCTTCAAATGAGTTTCTGCTTATAATTCCAAAAAAAGTGGTGAGGCGGCCTTCTGCTGTTATGCACCCAAAATCTGGAATAGCTGACCGATAGAAATTCGCCAGGCTAATACGGTGGAGCACTTTATAAAACTGCTGAAAACCCATTATTGTAACATGGCTTTCTCATAGCTTCATTTTAGTGTAACCCTGATAAGCTTTATGGGCATTGAATTATCATTTTCTTCATGGCTCTGCAATCCATAGTAATCCGTATTTTTCTCTGCTGTTTTTTTTCCTGGTTTTCTGTGATGGCGATCTGCAGCACCACCACCACCTGATCAGGGCACCATGCAGTCCCTATGTTGATAGATTGAAGGCCAGATATCCACATGTCCATTGTCACGCACAAGCGCATGGGGAACGGCTTAAAGACCAGCCAGGCGCCGCGATCAGCCGTGCCAGGGAACAAGGGCGAAGTACTGACCTTTCTTCTTTTGTTTCCCTAGAAGGACCGAGACTCTTCCGCCATAGACGTACCCGGAAGTATACAACTTTCTTCGGGGTCCGGTCACTCAAAGATGACATCATTTTTCCCATCACGCAACACTGCTCTCCCCATCATTTCCTGTGCACCCTTATAAAATGTCCGATCCGGTTTATTTTGACTGTCTGTTGTACTGGATTGAAAACACGGACTCAACCTGCGTTTTTTTTTTTTTTGTCTTTACAGTATACGGGGCTTAAAACACCCCAAACCTTCATGCTTGTTTGTGCTTTTTATTACACCATCATCATCAAATTCTTCCACATAAAGCCTGAAATCCATTACGACTGATTTAGATCATTTATGTCAGGTAGACTGCCTAGTGAGAGTCTGTCTCTGCCATTGCCGTGAATTAAAGCTGACGTTGGCAGCCTTGGCTATTGCTGTGGTATTAAAACTGAGATAATCTCCAAATCTGAGGCAGTCTGCCTTAGCCATTTCTGTAATACTGAAGCTAAAGTTGCCAGTCTCGGCCATTGCTGTGATGTTAAAGCTGAGGTAGCCAGCCTTGGGCATTGCTGATGGGTTTAATTTGTGCAGCCCTTTCAAAGGATACAATTCTGGGAGTGGAGTGTCACACAAGTGCATCCCAGCAGGAGTGCAGCTCTTGGTCTTTGCTAAAGTAGCCCAGTAGAGTCGTCCTTTCAAGGGAATCAATTCAGATGCTGAAGGATAATGGCATCCCGACAAGAGGGCGGCTCATGACCAGAGCCACTTTTGGCTGAGGTAATGCTGAGGTAGCCAACCTTGGCCACTGCTTTGGTGTTGAAGCTGACATAGCCAGCCTCATCGATTGCTGTGATTTTGAAGCTGAGGTAGCTACTGAAGCTGTGGGAGTCAGCCTCGACCAATGCTGTGATATTGATGCTGATGTAGCCAGCTTTAGCCATTGCTGTAATAATGAAGCTGAGGTAGCCAGCCTCGGGCATTGCTGGTGTGTTTTATTTGTGCAAACCTTTCAAAGGACACAATTCTAGGAATGGACTGTCACACAAGTGCATCCCAGCAGGAGTGCAGCTTTTGAAGCAGCTCTTGGTCTTTGCTAAAGTAGCCCAGGAAGTGTAGCCCTTTCAAGGGAATCAATTCAGATGATGAAGAATAATAGCATCCTGGCTGGAGGGCCGCTCATGACCAGAGCAACTTTTGATGCTGAGTGTAGCCAGCCTTTGCCATTTCTATGATATTGAATTTGAGGTAGCCTGCCTTAGGTATTGCTGTGATGTTAAAGATGAGGTACCCAGCCTCGGGCATTGCTGTCTGTGGTGAAAATGAGTGATAAAGTGAATGCCAAATAGGCAAGCATCCCAGAGTGTACATGGAAATGAAGGCTGGTAATCCTTACACACACAGAGCCCACCTCTGCTGCTTGAGACAAAAGCAAAGCTGTTGCAGACCATCCTGGCAGAGTCTCTGGGATGTCAGACTCTGTGACTGGAGGTCACAGAAGTGCACCATGACTGCCTCTGACATGCTAAGATTTTATAAATGAAGCTGAGGTAGCCGGCCTCAGCCATAGCTAATGTGTTTTATTTGTGCAGCCCTTTGAATGGAGTAGAACGTCACACAATTGCATCCCAGCAGGAGTGCAGCTCTTGGTCTTTGCTAAAGTAGCCCAGTAGAGTCGCCCTTCCAAGGGAATCAATTCAGATGCTGAAGGATAATGGCATCCCGACAAGAGGGCGGCTCATGAGCAGAGCATCTTTTGGCAGAGGTGATGCTGAGGTAGCCAACCTTGGCCACTGCTTTGGTGTTGAAGCTGACATAGCCAGCCTCATCCATTGCTGTGATTTTGAAGCTGTGGTAGCCAGCCTTGACCAGTGCTGTGATAATGAAGCTGAGGTAACCTGCCTCAGGTATTGCTGTGATGTTAACGATGAGGTAACCAGCTTCGGCCATTGCTGTCTGTGGTGAAAAGGAGTGATAAGTGAATGTTGTCACAAAGTGGACACTTGGTGGCACTGATGCTCACATTTTCCCCAATAGACAGTACGCAAGACACGGGACAAAATCACTAAGAAATAATTTAATTTCTTCTCTTTTCTGTGTTGTGCCCCAAAACAATATAACCACCACAATAAACAATCAACCAATAATTAATAATACAATTCTCCTCCACACCTCCCAGCAAGCTCTGTCACACTCCCTCCCAACTCCGGCTCTCTTGCTGGGTTTCCCATAGTCCTTTATATAGTTCTTGACCCGGAAGTGCATCTCCTGTTCTGTTTACGTGATTTGTCAACACTTCCGGGTCAGACGGAGAATTACATTTTTCTTCAGCCCGGAAGTACTTCTGTCCTTCTGTCCCCATGACTTAAAGAGTACTTCATGGCTATATGGAAAATATAAAGCCTCGTGTTTCCCGGCAGTGTCCTCTGGTGGCACCCATGGAACCCAGCAGGGCTGTAAAGCCAAACTACAAAGTCCAAGATGTCCTGTGGGAACTCGCCATCTAGCGTCTTGGTGGAGGCAGTGTCCCTGAATAGGTGCCTTTCCCCATCTTTCTTCTCTTCAGGTGTCTCGGCCGGCAATCCGCTACAATCTCAAATAGGTAAGTATCCCAGAGTGTACGTGGAAATGAAGGCTGGTAATCCTTACACACACAGAGTCCACCTCTACTGCTTAAGACAAAATCAAACCTATTGCAAATCAGCCCGACAGAGTCTCTGGGATGTCAGACTACATGACCAGAAGTCACAGACACTTACCACGACTGCCTCAGACACGCTAAGATTTTGTAAACGATGTGTGCATCTGAAAAGTGATAGAAAAGTCGGGGTTTTTAGTTAACCAATTGATTGTTCAATTAATGATCATTAACAAATTGATTTTGTTTTGTTATTTTTATAGTAGTGTAATGGGAGGCTACAATGAACCTCTTAATTCAGTACCCAGACACACAGACAGGAATAGAACCCACATCCAAGGAGCTGTGAGGCCTCACCTTTAACCACTGCGCCGTACTCCTAGTCCATCCATCCATCCATCCATCCATTATCCAACCCACTATATCCTAACCACGGGGTCACGGGGGTCTGCTGGAGCCAATCCCAGCCAACACAGGGCACAAGGCAGGAAACAAACCCTGGGCAGGGCACCAGCCCACCACTCATAGTCCCGTTGACCAAAATTAAATTATCGTATATTGTGCTCATCATTCAAGACAATAATAGTTTAGCTGGGCAAATTTAGGAATGAGGAAAAAAATCAAAGAATTAAACGACCAAAACTTTCAATGTGTACACAAACACGTAGTGACACCATGGAGCCCGGAGGACTTTCTCTTGCCCATCAGTTGCTGCCAAATGGACCGGTGTTTAAATGGCTGGTCTGTGAAAGGCGTACTTATGGTGGGCATACTAAAGCACTGGAGTATGATTGTGTCCGAGAAATGAAATTTTACAAAGCATACTAGTTACTGTAGTATTAGACTGACATTGTAGGTGTAAAATGTCACACTTTTGCTTTGAACACAAGACTTTTTAACACTTTAAATAGTTAATACTCACCTAAAATGTAATTTACTTAATACAGTAGTCCCCCCGCATCCGTGAGAGATACATTACATGCCCCCTGGTGAATGACTGATAATACTGAACCTTACATATAAAGTTAATCTGCATGGGACACGTTCCTGAAAAACCCCACACCAGCTTGGCAGTAGAACCAGTAGGGGGAGTCGGAGGTCAGGCTGGCCCTCCACTTTTGCCCATCTGGGCTTGGTAATGATCCTAACCCTGATTTTACTTCCTCCATAGTCAAGTGTGATCATCGTCTAAGTGCTCCAGCAGAGGCCGTGAATGTATAAACCCTTTACTTTAACTTCTGCTGTAAAACTGCTGGCCTAGACCTGCGGTGATGTATAGTGCCATAGCTCTGATGATGGCCCTGTCACACATGGTAATAGTTGTCTGAAAATAAACTTCAGAAATGTGAAACTGTGAGTCGTGTAATATATCATTGCAGTGTGATTTCAGGTTCTGTAATCGGACGTCCTTAGGAGATAAGACCAACAATTTCAGTCATCAAGCTTGACCCTCCCTCCAACTATAAGTCGTGTAATGTGACGTTGGATTAGAAATTAATAAAGAAGTACTCAAGGAACCGATAAGCTAAGTCTTCTTAAGGGTTAATCAATGGTCTACTTATTCAATTTAATCACTGAGCAGTTAATCAGCTGATAGTTTAACACGTTTGTCAACTATAATCAGTTGTTGAATTCATTTACAGTACAGCTTAACCTGGTTGGTAATTGAATAAATCAGCGTTTTTTATTTAACCTTCAGATGAATTACTATTGTAATTAAGTGGCCTCCTTAAAAGGTAGGGAAATAACAAAAGCGCTGGAACAGCTGCTGATTAGAATGCGTCCCAAACTGGAATGACCGGTTCTTTGTTATTCTACCTGGAGGGTCGGGTTAAAGCATCTGTTTTCTTTTTGCAATGATTATGGTGGTAACATTTTAATAAGAATGTTTTGGAAAATAAATCCTTTACTGTGTATAAATCACAAAAAGGGTGCCAACTTGTCTTAATCCTGATGAGGGGAGGACAAAAACATACGCAATAATTCAACAATAGCAACAGTCCTCAAAATGGAGTAAGTTTTATTATAGGTTTGAATGTGTTTGTGTAAGCTATTGTGATGTTTGTTGGGTTTGAGTTATGTGACATATTATGTGTATTTTCTATTATGTGTTGTCACGCATGGGCATCTGAGGATCCCTTTCGAGGGCTCAAACTCGGTATACAATACCCTGCCAGACCTCAATGGGGCTGCTAACTGTGTCATTTCTTTTCTACCCTGCAGTGCCAAGAAGATGCCCACTAAGGGCAGTTAAACCCTCCCAGAACCACAAAAGCCCACCCCATTTAGTCAAGAACTTATAAAGCCAAACATTCCAAGAAGATGGCATCTCAGTTTGAGAAAGACCCCATTTCTTGGAGCTTGACCCCTCACGAGAGCTATGATAATAATAATAATAATAATCCATCCATCCATTTTCTAACCCGCTGAATCCGAGTACAGGGTCACAGGGGTCTGCTGGAGCCAATCCCAGCCAACACAGGGCACAAGGCAGGAACCAATCCTGGGCAGGGTGCCAACCCACCACAGGACACCCACAAACACACCCACACACCAAGCACACACTAGGGCCAATTTAGAATCGCCAATCCACCTAACCTGCATGTCTTTGGAATGTGGGAGGAAACCGGGCGCCGGAGGAAACCCACACAGACACGGGAGAACATGCAAACTCCGCAGGGAGGACCCGGGAAGCGAACCCGGGTCTCCTAACTTCGAGGCAGCAGCGCTACCACTGTGCCACCGTGCCGCCCAATAATAATAATAATAATACTACTAATAATAATAATAATACTAATAATAATAATACATTTTATTTATATAGCACCTTTCCTAAGCTGACTCTATTGAGAGCTGACTCTATATTGAAAGCTTTTGTCATGCCTCTTTTCAGTTGTGCCACCACATACTCATTTCGGTTCCTTTTAATTTTGGAATTTGGCTATAAATGGGTTGCCCCAGTTGGCACTCCAAATTTTCATTCTGTTTCCATTTGCCTCCATTCTCATTTACAGAGTGCAATTATGTTGTTTCTCTTTAAATGTTCTGCAGTTTCCTGTTCTTTGTGAGTGGAGGCCCCACTAGGTGGTGCCACCCTGATGTCCCCACTTCTAAGCCCCTCCCTCTGGTTATATGAGTGAGTGGAGAAGGCTCAGGAGCAAGAGGTCACTTGTGAAGCTTTCTTTGATTTTTCTAGTTTTCTTGATTTCTTGTGCTCTGTTTTAAGGATTATAGTTTTTGGATCGTGTATTGGGATTCGTTTGCTTTGGGTTGCCTTTTAGGCCACCCCTTTTCTTCTCCATTTGCTTTTTGAGATTTACCATGTAATTGGCGCTTCTGTTTTCTCCCACAGTCCAAAGACAGGCAGGTAAAGTGGATTGGCAGTGCTAAATTGGCTCTAGAGTGAGTGTGTGTGCATGTTCACCCTGGTTGTTCCTGTCCTTTGCCCTACGCTTGAAGGGTTAGGCTCCAGTCCCTCGATTCACTACTCAGGATTAAGCAGTGTGAGACTTGCCCGGACAACACCAGTCGTAAACCACATCTTTATAAAGTTCACACGTTTATTAATCATAATAAACACAGTCCCAGAACACCACATAATGCACACAGCAATAATCACCCCAATTCATTCCTTTCTTCCTCAATCCTTGGCCGTCATCCTGCTCCCTCTCCCGACTCTAGCTCCCTGAGTGTAAGAGGACGGCCCCTTTTATTCCCGCCCGGATGTGCTCCAGGTGGCTGATGACGTCCTTCCAGCAGCACTTCCTTGTGTGGCGGAAGTGCTGCCCTTTGCCCCGGAAGCGTCCCTGGTAGGTTCATTCGACGTCTTGCCTGGTGTGACGGAAGTGACAATTCTCCTGGTCTGTTGAGGCTTATGGCGCCCCCTGGCGGTGGCCATGGGTCCCAACAGGTTAAAATCTTTTTGTCCCTTTCTCGTGGTCCTCTTTTTATCCAGAGCGGTTGCCCTCTTGTGACCCAGAAGCTTCTTATGCTACCTTCCGGTCCTTTTAGGCGTCCTGGCCGGGTAAGAACCCCAGCCGTCTGTGACAGCAGACTTTGAAAATTGTAAGGTATGTCATTTTTTGTTTAAATAATTCTTTAAAGAATAAAGATTTCTGTTTGCCCCTTTTGTGCAAGCTAGGAGTTTATGGTTATCCTCCCCCTTGTGGGGCTTTTTGAGCTATGTTGCCAGTTTCCTACTTTTGGTGCCTACTCGGGTTCAAACCAGAAGGAAGTATTTGGAGGCCTGACTGATTTCAGATAATCCTCTGCTGGCCTGACCAGTGAGGATCCTGGCCTCCTTTGATAGTTTCTTATTGGAGGTCTCACAACCTTTCACCCTTGTGTTTCTGAGGTGGCCATGATAGATTGGCCATCTAACTCTGTGAAATAGATTACTTGTATTCTGTTTTAGTGTTGTATTTACAATGCTTTGTGATACCCATTGCATGCCTAACCTACCTGGAAGGGAGTCTCTTCTCACTCTCTCATTTCTTCTATTATTTTCTTCATACAAGTTTTGTGTTCTTGTCTTCTTAGGCAGTCAAGGCTGAGGGTCTACCAAACATCAGGGCTTATTAAAGCCCATTGATGCATTCCTTGTGTGATTTTGGGCTTCACAAGAAATTCATTGGTGTTGTTGCTGTTTCACTTTGTGGAAGAGTCCACTTCATGATAAGCATAGGGGGGCACAGATAAATCAAATGATCAACCTTGTGGTGGGCTGGCACCCTGCCCAGGGTTTATTTCTTGCATTGCGCCCTGTGTTGGCTGGGATTGGCTCCAGCAAACCCCCATGACCCTGTAGTTAGGATATTGTGGCTTGGATAATGGATGGATGATCAACCTGACAACAGGAATGCCACTCTACACTTTGAAGGCATAGCTAAAAGCTAGCTACATTCAAAGGACTGTAAAGGTGCTGACAAGTTACATGACCCAGGGGATGAGTCACCCCAGTATTAGGTGCTATCACATCACCAGTGACAGAGGCGCCCATATAAGCCTGCAAAGTCGCATACGTTACCAACTACTGCAGCAAAAGGTGAGCAGTCCTTTTATGAAAAGCGAACCTCCTCAAAGAGGAGAGAACAGAGAATTCATCCATTGTCGCCCTCTGTGCTGACGCTACATTGGTGTCAGAAGTAGGATGAGAACAACAACAATATTTATTTCTATAGCACGTTTTCATACAGATGATGTAGCTCGACCTTCTGCAGTTCTGCAGAAGGTGGGAGAGGAGGATGCCATCATCTACATGCTACACCGATCCCTCTCCCACTTGGACAGAGGCAGTGGTGCTGTAAGAATTATGTTTCTGGACTTCTCTAGCGCCTTCAACACAATCCAACCTCTGCTCCTTAGGGACAAGCTGACTGAGATGGGAGTAGATTCACACCTGGTGGTATGGCTCGTGGACTATCTTACAGACAGACCTCAGTATACACGTCTCGGGAATAGCAGGTCTGACATTGTGGTCAGCAGCACAGGAGCGCCAAAGGGGACTGTACTTTCTCCGGTCCTGTTCAGCCAACATACATCAGACTTCCAATACAACTCAGAGTCCTGCCACATGCAAAAGTTCGCTGATGACACTGCTATTGTGGGCAGCATCAGGAGTGGGCAGGAGGAGGAGTATAGGAATCTAATCAAGGACTTTGTTAACTGGTGCAACTCAAACCACCTACACCTGAACACCAGCAAAACCAAGGAGCTGGTGGTGGATTTTAGGAGGCTCAGGCCCCTCATGGACCCTGTGATCATCAGAGATGACTGTATGTAGAGGGTGAAGACATATAAATACCTGGGAGTGCAGCTGGATGATAAACTGGACTGGACTGCCAATACTGATGATCTGTGCAAGAGAGGACAGAGCCGACTATACTTCCTTAGAAGGCTGGCGTCCTTCAACATCTGCAATAAGATGCTGGAGATGTTCTATCAGACGGTTGTGGCAAGCGCCCTTTTCTACGCAGTGGTGTGCTGGGGAGGCAGCATAAAGATGAAGGATGCCTCATGCCAAGACAGACTGGTGAGGAAGGCAGGCTCTATTGTAGACACGGAGCTGGACAGTTTGACATCTGTGGCAGAGCGACGGGCGCTGAGCAGACTCCTGTCAATCATGGAGAATCCACTGCATCCACTGAACAGGATCATCTCCAGACAGAGGAGCAGCTTCAGCGACAGACTGGTGTGACCATCCTGCTCCACTGACAGACAGAGGAGACCCCACACTATGCGACTCTTCAGTTCCACCCGGGGGAGTAAACGTTAATATTATTCAAAGTTATTGTCTGCTTTTACATGCATTTTTATTACTGTTTAATATTGGTTTTTTTTGTATCAGTATGCTGCTGCTGGATTATGTGAATTTCCCCTTGGGATTCATAAAGTATCTATCTATCTATCTATCTATCTATCTATCTATCTATCTATCTATCTATCTATCTATCTATCTATCTATCATATAGTGCCTTTCACATCTATCTATCTATCTATCTATCTATCTATCTATCTATCTATCTATCTATCTATCTATCTATCTATCTATCTATTATATAGTGCCTTTCACATCTATCTATCTATCTATCTATCTATCTATCTATCTATCTATCTATCTATCTATCTATCTATCTATCTATCTATTATATAGTGCCTTTCACATCTATCTATCTATCTATCTATCTATCTATCTATCTATCTATCTATCTATCTATCTATCAAAGTGCTTTACAGGATGAGGAAAGAGAAAAAAGACAAAACATAAAAAATAAAATTAGGCAATACTAATTAATATAAAATAAAAGTTAGGTCCAATGGCCAGGGAGGACAGAAAAAATAAACAAAAAAAAAACCTCCAAATAGCTGGAGGAAAAAAAACAAAATCTGCAGGGGTTCCGAGGTCATGAGACCACCAAGCCCCCTCTAGGCATTCTACCTAACATTAATGATCTCAATCGGTTCTCATGGTTTTCAGGCTTCACATGGAAGAATTTGATGATGACGGTCATGTGGACTTCTGGCTTTTAATCCATCAATGTAGGGACACCACAGAAAACCAGAAAAAGAACAGCAGAGAAAGTAGGGGTTGGTATGGATTGTGGAGCCATGAAAAAAATGATAATTAAATGCATATACAGAATATCAGGATCAAACTAATATGAAGCTCTGAGAAAGCCATGTTAAAGTAATGTCTATTATCTCTCACACAGGCAAAGGACAAGGCAGATCATGCAGGCATTGTGAAGGGTGTCAGATGGAGAGTCCAGACATGGAACGTGGCCTGCAGTTCCAGTTCAGTGAAGGCAAACAGCCAAGAGACTGGTACATCTGCATCTCCACACAAGGAGGTTTGCCAGTTACCACTGACCAGCACTGAACGGACTCAACATCCCAGCTGTGCCATTTGACAACACAGCGCTCACGATCCCTGCTGATGTACCCTTGTCACCAACTGCACGACTGAGGCGACAGAGAAGACCACACTGCCATTTCAATGTGTTTGTGTGCCATTTCAAGGAGATGAAAGTGGCCACTGGGGACAGCAACTTCAGTGGGCTATGTAACGGTGTTGACAAGTCACATCAGCCAGGGATTAGTCACCCAAGTCTGAGCTGGCATTACATCGCCAGTGGCAAGGGGGTGCCTATATAAATGCCAAGCCTGCAAAGTGTCATGCTTCAACTCTCAAGCCTGTGAGCTGTCCTTTTAAGGCTAGCGAGCCGCCTCAAAGAACCATGTAAAGAGCAGAGAATCCATCCGTTGAGGTGCTTGGAATAGACGCTAAAGTACCATGAAAACTTACTTTACAAATTAACCACAGAGCATTTAATTTGACTTGCTAAACTAATTACAAATACAATCCACAAAATATATTGATCACATCAGTATTCACTCCCTTCAAGTCAGTATAGTCAGCCATGACAGCCGTCACTTTATGTGCACAGGTCTCTCTCTCTGAGTTCTCACAGACACACATGCATGGGAGGCAGCTAAAGTGCTCAAGAGAAGATAATTCCATGCCAAACCAGGGGTGGCAGAGCACACTAATCTTTTCTCTTTTACCTCAACCATAGGAAATTCCATCTGATCCCGAGGACGTCATTTCTGATTCCGGGCCCGATGACATCGCCTCCGGTTTCTGTCTCAGTGGCGTCACTTCCCATCCGTCCAGCTTTAAAACCGCTATATTTTGTCTGACGAATCAGTTCTGTCTCAAACTTGAACCTGTGAAGGACCTGTTTGCTAATTTTGCCTTTTATAAGCCAATTTTCAAGTATATGGGGTGGCTGCTCCAGACCT
Organism: Polypterus senegalus; assembly: GCF_016835505.1. NCBI lineage: Eukaryota > Metazoa > Chordata > Cladistia > Polypteriformes > Polypteridae > Polypterus > Polypterus senegalus. The sequence continues at coordinate 12,045,526 of NC_053164.1, read as the reverse complement.
TTTTGTGGTGACAGATGACAGATCATACACAGTCTTCAGGGGGCTGCTGTGGAAATGTCAGAGACAACTATCAGCAGAAGACTTCATGAACAGAATACAGAGGACACACTGCAAGATGAACACCACAGAAACAGGAGGGCCAGATTAGAGTTTATGAAAAAGGACTTGAAAGAGCCTGCAGAATTCTGGGAAAAAGGTCTTGTGGACAGATGAGACAAAGATGAACCTCATCAGAGTGATGGCAAAGTGTGGCGACCAAAAGGATCTGCCCGAGATCCAAAGCAGACCACCTCATCTGTTAAACATGGCGGTGCTGGGATTGTTATGTTTTGGTCATGTGTGGCTGCCACAGGTCCTGGCACACTTCTCTTCATTAATGATGGATCTGCTGACGTCAGTGGCACAAGGAATTCTGAGGTGTGTAGAAACATCTGATCTGCTCAAGTTCCAGAAAATGTCTCCAAACTCAGTGGACGGCACTTCATCCAACAACAAGATAACGAGCCAAACAGACCGCTGAGGTAAGCTAAAAAAAAAAAGCCAGACATCCCAGATTCAATCCAGCTGAGCAGGCCTTCCATATGATGAAGAGACAACTGAAGGGGACAAGCCCAAAATAAGCAGGAGCCGAAGATGGCTGCCTGAGAGGCTTGGCACAGCATCACCAGACTTTGAATGTCAGACTTCAAGTAGTCATTGCATGTGAGTGATATGCGACAAAGAACTAAATATGACGACGGCTTTAACAGACCTGCCATTGCTGTGTCCAAACATTATGGTTCCCTGAAATGGGGGGACTGTGTAGAAAAAGTGCTGTGTGACCGAAATGTCTGCAAATCCCCTTAAATGAAAGGCTGGCATGTGCTCTTTAATCATGAGGTCTCAATTGTTTGATTTGTAATTTTAAATTGTGGAGCAGAGGGGGAAATCAAGGAGAACTCACTTTTAGAAACTTGACTGAATATTAATTAAGTGTCTTTTAAGTGCGCACCCCCCCTCCCCCCCCAAACTACACAGCCCTCTTTCTTCATTCTAGATGACCTGCACTCACTGTGTGGTGCCCTGAACTGATGAAAGGCTGTTTAGAGAGAAACTGCAGAGGCGTCAATAGAAACAAAACGTGCAAACGACCCAAACTTTCAATCAGATGGCAATGGGACGTGAAACTTAGGGAGGTGATGGCCCTGATGAGCTATTAATTCAACAATTAATTACTTTAAGTGAGTCTCTTAGTGCCCATTATTGTGCAGATGAAGTCAGAAAGAAGGACTGATTGATTGTTCTTCAATGGCTCCGCACATTTTTAAATCTTTTTAATGCTGTCATAACAGTCTGCAGCAGTAAAAAGATTAAAAGATGTGTTTTCCTACTGAATAGTCAGGGATGAAGGATTCAGCCATATAATTAAAGCGAAATCACCGTAACATCATTCAAATGACTTCAATCTGTACCATTTGTGGTTGGTTAAGAATAAGGACAGATAGCCAGATGGCACCTTTTAACTCATCTGAAACTTTAGGAAACAAAACGAGCAAGACGGTGCTGAATAACACAGCTAAAGTAAATTGTCTGTCTATCTATCTATCTATCTATCTAATTATTATATAGTGCCTTTCACTATGTCTGTCTATCTATTAATTATATAGTGCCTTTCACTATGTCTGTTTGTCTGACTGTCTATCTGTCTCTCTATCTATCTATCTGTTATATAGTGCCTTTCACATATATCTATCTATTATACTGTATAGTGCCTTTCACTCTGTCTGTCTATTTATCTATTAATTATATGGTGTCTTTCACTACATTTATTTGTCTATCTATCTATCTATCTATCTATCTATTACAGTGGTGTGAAACACTATTTGCCCCCTTCCTGATTTCTTATTCTTTTGCATGTTTGTCACACACAATGTTTCTGATCATCAAACACATTTAACCATTAGTCAAATATAACACAAGTAAACACAAAATGCAGTTTTTAAATGATGGTTTTTATTATTTAGGGAGAAAAAAAATCCAAACCTACATGGCCCTGTGTGAAAAAGTAATTGCCCCCTTGTTAAAAATTAACCTAATTGTGGTGTATCACACCTGAGTTCAATTTCCGTAGCCACCCACAGGCCTGATTACTGCCACACCTGTTTCAATCAAGAAATCACTTCAATAGGAGCTGCCTGACACAGAGAAGTAGACCAAAAGCACCTCAAAAGCTAGACATCATGCCAAGATCCAAAGAAATTCAGGAACAAATGAGAACAGAAGTAATTGAGATCTATCAGTCTGGTAAAGGTTATAAAGCCATTTCTAAAGCTTTGGGACTCCAGCGAACCACAGTGAGAGCCATTATCCACAAATGGCAAAAACATGGAACAGTGGTGAACCTTCCCAGGAGTGGCCGGCCGACCAAAATTACCCCAAGAGCTCAGAGACGACTCATCCGAGAGGTCACAAAAGACCCCAGGACAACGTCTAAAGAACTGCAGGCCTCACTTGCCTCAATTAAGGTCAGTGTTCACGACTCCACCATAAGAAAGAGACTGGGCAAAACGGCCTGCATGGCAGATTTCCAAGACGCAAACCACTGTTAAGCAAAAGAACATTAGGACTCGTCTCAATTTTGCTAAGAAACATCTCAATGATTGCCAAGACTTTTGGGAAAATACCTTGTGGACTGATGAGACAAAAGTTGAACTTTTGGAAGGCAAATGTCCCGTTACATCTGGCGTAAAAGGAACACAGCATTTCAGAAAAGAACATCATACCAACAGTAAAATATGGTGGTGGTAGTGTGATGGTCTGGGGTTGTTTTGCTGCTTCAGGACCTGGAAGGCTTGCTGTGATAGATGGAACCATGAATTCTACTGTCTACCAAAAATCCTGAAGGAGAATGTCCGGCCATCTGTTCGTCAACTCAAGCTGAAGCGATCTTGGGTGCTGCAACAGGACAATGACCCAAAACACACCAGCAAATCCACCTCTGAATGGCTGAAGAAAACAAAATGAAGACTTTGGAGTGGCCTAGTCAAAGTCCTGACCTGAATCCAATTGAGATGCTATGGCATGACCTTAAAAAGGCGGTTCATGCTAGAAAACCCTCAAATAAAGCTGAATTACAACAATTCTGCAAAGATGAGTGGGCCAAAATTCCTCCAGAGCGCTGTAAAAGACTCATTGCAAGTTATCGCAAACGCTTGATTGCAGTTATTGCTGCTAAGGGTGGACCAACCAGTTATTAGGTTCGGGGGGCAATTACTTTTTCACACAGGGCCATGTAGGTTAGGATTTTTTTTCTCCCTAAATAATAAAAACCATCATTTAAAAACAGCATTTTGTGTTTACTTGTGTTATATTTGACTAATGGTTAAATGTGTTTGATGATCAGAAACATTTTGTGTGACAAACATGCAAAAGAATAAGAAATCAGGAAGGGGGCAAATAGTTTTTCACACCACTGTATATAGTGCCTTTCACATCCATCTATCTATCTATCTATCTATTATATAGTGCCTTTCACTCTGTCTGTCTATCTATTAATTATATAGTGCCTTTCACTATGTTTGTTTGTCTCTCTGTCTATCTGTCTCTCTATCTATCCATCTATTGCATAGTGCCTTTCACATCTATATATTATATAGTGCCTTTAAATCTATCTATCTGTTATATAGTGCCTTTCACATCTATCTATCTATTATACTGTATAGTGCCTTTCACTCTGTCTGTCTATTTAGCTATTAATTATATGGCGTCTTTCACTACATCTATCTATCTATCTATCTATCTATCTATCTATCTATCTATCTATCTATCTATCTATCTATCTATCTATCTATCTATCTATCTCTGGACAGGGCACAGTCCAAGCAGTTAGCACCACCACTCCACCTAACATACATGCCTTTGGACTGTCAGAGGAAACCCAAGCAGAAAAGGGTAAAACTTGCAAGCCCTATGGGGAGAAGCACCAGGGACAAGAGGTCTGGTCTCCTTATGGTGAGGAAGCAGTGTTACCACTGTGCCATTGACATGGGTGATGTAATAGGGGGAAAAAGGAATTACTCAGGGCCCATTTGGATTCCTAGAGCTTGGAATGAAATGTTTGTTGTAGAGAGGAAGGGGCCTACAAGAGACTGCTTATGTACAGGGCCCAGAATTCTGTGCTACACCCCTGGCCACCTAGATAATGACATTTTAAATTTAAGATGAAAACATATGAAATATCCATCCATCCATCTGTTTTCTTAACCCACTTATCTAGCACTCCTTAAAAACTGCATTTTTTAATGGCACTTTACTGGGTTGTGTGGTTCCTTGTAGAACTATTACTTGATCCCAGAAACGTTGATCAGATGATAAAAGCCTCCTAGTATAAAAAATAATTGTGTTGTTTGCTGTTCTCCCCCGCGCACTCCAAGTCAAGCACTGAGGCCACGTGCACACACATGATCGGGTTAAGGCGAATAACCCAGTTAAGGCAAACGACTTTTTTTTAGTAGTTAAAGTTACTACCACCGTTAATCGAAATATGTAACTCAAGTTACTTTTAACTGCTCTCGAGATTGTGCTTTTGAGTTTAGCATTGTATATTCAGCACATAAACACAAATTTAGCGTTTCTGAAATACTGAGACAGATTATTTCAGCCAAGAAAAGGAAAAATGCGATCGTCCGAACATTTACTTCTGGAGGTGTGTTTTATGGGCGCTTCTAAGCTGCAGAAAGCGTGCGCGAAGCCAACACCTGCGCTGGCTGCCAGAGTGCAACGGGCACGCGCAGACTAAACCCGCAACAGTAACCCAGATACGGATTTACATGGCGTCATAATCGAATTCTTCACGAAAAAATCTACCTCTGTTAACTGGGTTTCTCACAGGCCAATAACCCGTTTTCTCTAACGGACTAACGGTTTACACGGTATTTTAGAAATCATGTTTCTGTGAATAGTAGGGTGATTAAGGGGCATTTAAACAAGACGTGTAACAGCAGGCAAATACGAAATGTCAGCAGTAGTATTAACAGGAGAGAGAACGTGAGATAATTTCAGATAGATAGATAGATAGATAGATAGATAGATAGATAGATAGATAGATAGATAGATAGATAGATAGATAGATAGATAGATAAGATAGCCTGTGGAAAGCGTTTGCGAAATTATGGATTTTCATAGCGTAAACAGTAGGATGATTAAGACGCATTTAAACAAGCTGTGTGACAGCAGACATGCGAAATACTAGCGGCAGTATTTACAGGAGGGAGAACGTGAAATAATTGTATTGATAGATAGATAGATAGATAGATAGATAGATAGATAGATAGATAGATAGATAGATAGATAGATAGATAGATAGATAGATAGATACTTTATTTTTCCCCAAGGGGCAATTAAAAGGTTACCCGGCATTCTGGATTTTTGAGGCGGCATTGCCGTTCTGTTAGGGTTTGACAGAAGCGCCGCATTAATCCCATGTAAACACTGGGATTTCCAAACACGTCAATCTCCGAATATTGGGACTATAAATAAATCACAATGAATCTGAAAATGAAGATGAGAGGACCGTACGCGCACACCTTTACGTTCCACATTGCCAACACCTTCCAGATTAGTGTAGAATGCGGTCTAAATATAGAACAGTTGAAACCTGGTTTGCGCGCTGACGTTGACACATGCGACATCTGCGTCACCCGCTGCAGGTTTCGCAGGGAAATAACGCTGTGTATTCTGTAGGTGGGCACATAATAAGAACACGGATTTTAAACCGGGCGTTTTCACAGCTGCTTTGCCTGTTCAACGATTTTGAATTAATATCCTTCACAGTCGAAACCGTGGCGCAGTAATTGTTGGCGCACCTTCCTCACAGATCCAACATTCTGCTTTCCAATGCCTCTCCCGGTCTCGATGCTGTCTCAGTACCCACCATGACTATGCTTCTGCTCGCCCACTGATGTTCTCAGTTTCTCGTTGTGCCCCCATTTCAGTTTTGCTCTATGGGTGACAGCGCCTTCATCTCCATTGCCCTCAGACTTTGGAGTGACCTTATACACTCTTCTGGTAGTACTAAGGTGTTGTACCGTGTTAGCCATTATGGATGTAGTGAGAAGTGAAGAAGGGGCCCAAGTTGCCTCCAAAGCTTGCATATTGTAACCTTTCATGTTAGCCAATAAAAGGTGTCATTTTGCTTAACTTCTCACTATATTCTTGTGGTCAAATTTGACCAGTTTTAACATTTGACAGCAATACAAAATATCATAAATGTCATTCTTTTAGCTTGAAATTTGATGATTTTTCCTAAAGTGACCTAAAACACATAAAAATGAAAATATTTTTAATATTTTTGTACATTGGGACTGTTCCCGGTCAAATTAGACCCATATCTATTGTAATGCATTTTAGATCTACAGTACATAGGAAAATGGTGGTTTGATGGGTTACTGGGAAAACTGTACATGCCATGTCTGTGTATATATTTTATTGGACAGTGGTGACAGAGTTCAAGGGGGACCATGACACTCTCATGGCAACTGTCTGTGTTCCCACCTCATTTGCCCGGGTTCACGCAGAGACAGGCATCTGGTGGTCTTTGAAGGGTCATGGGGGAACCTCAAAACATTGAAACAGGAAAACAGTGATCCTATAGGGCAGACATAAGAGGGCATCCAGAGGTCAAAGGGTGCCTTGGCACAGACACGAGATCTGCACCTGCAATGTAACAATATCATCTAAAAATAAAAAAAAAATAAAATTCAGTTATTTTGAGCAAACTTAAATTAAAACAGGGATCAAATGAGGTGTTGAGGGGGGTCATAAGAACAAGAAATTCATCCTTATGAGCACATTACATAATGCTGAGGGGGTCAGTGCTTAGGGGAACAGAAAAGCAGCCATCACCCAATGCCAAAAAAGGAGGAGCGGACAACCTTGACAAAGTAACAAGCACATCCAGCTACTGTACACGAGGAGAACCACCTGCTAGCCCAGCGTTTCTCAACCTTTATGTATTTGCAACCCGAGTTTTCATAACAGTTTTAATTACATCCCCCTAACATTTTTTGAAAGGAGCCCACTAATACCAATTTGCTCTTTTTTAATTAATGACATATCATAAATGCATATTTTATTATACCTACTTAACTTTTATCAACATTTATCTAACTCTAGATTTATTTTTCTAGTATCAGAATGTAGTTTAAGTTAATTTGTTTTGGTTTCAATAGATGTATTTTTCATATTTTCGATTCTTTGCGTCCCTCTTTTTGTTACCTCACACCCGCTTAGGGGGGCCCGCCCCACAGTTTGAGAACCGCTGTGCTAGCCTCTCGCGATATTCCACAATATCATTTATGCAGTCATATGAAAAAGTTTGGGAACCCCTTTCAGCCTGCATAATAACTGACTCTCCTTTCAACAAAAAAGATAACAGTGTGTTTCCTTAGGAGGCATTAGCTCTCCGGAAATGTGTTCTTTTGAAATTGCGGCATGTTAAGTAACTAAAAAAGAAATATGACAGAAAAGGCGATATCCCTCCCATAGTGATTACGGCGGTACAAAACTCACATGAGAACAAGATATACCATAGCTTACTTTACTAGATAGATAGATAGATAGATAGATAGATAGATAGATATGAAAGGCACTATATGATAGATAGATAGATAGATAGATAGATAGATAGATAGATAGATAGATAGATAGATAGATAGATAGATATGAAAGGCACTATATGATAGATAGATAGATAGATAGATAGATAGATAGATAGATAGATAGATAGATATGAAGGCACTATATGATAGATAGATAGATAGATAGATAGATAGATAGATAGATAGATAGATAGATAGATAGATATGAAAGGCACTATATAAAGATAGATAGATAGATAGATAGATGTGAAAGGCACTATATAAAGATAGATAGATAGATAGATAGATGTGAAAGGCACTATATAATAGATAGATAGATAGATAGATAGATAGATAGATAGATAGATAGATAGATAGATAGATAGATAGATAGATGTGAAAGGCACTATATAATAGATAGATAGATAGATAGATAGATAGATAGATAGATAGATAGATAGATAGATAGATAGATAGATAGATAAGGGGAAATTCACATAATCCAGCAGCAGTATACTGATACAAAAAACAATATTAAATTAAATAGTAATAAAAATGCATGTAAAAGCAGACAATAACTTTGAGTAATGTTAGCATTTACTCCCCTGGGTGGAATTGAAGAGTCGCATAGTGTGGAGGAGGAACGATCTCCTCAGTCTGTCACTGAAGCTACTCCTCTGCCTGGAGATGACACTGTTCAGTGGATGCAGTGGATTCTCCATGATTGAAAGGAGTTTGTTTAGCGCCTGTCGCTCTGCCACAGATGTTAAACTGTCCAACTTTACTCCTACAATACAGCCTGCCTTCTTAACAAGTTTGTCCAGGCGTGAGGCGTCTTTCATCTTTATGCTGCCTCCCCAGCACACCACTGCGTAGAAGGGGACACTCGCCACAACCGTCTGGTAGAACATCTGCAGCATCTTATTGCAGATGCTGAAGGACACCAGCCTTCTAATGAAGTATAGTCGGCTCTGTCCTCTCTTGCACAGATCATCAGTATTGGCAGTCCAGTCCAATTTATCATCCAGATGCACTCCCAGGTATTTATTGGTCTGCACCCTCTGCACACAGTCACCTCTAATGATCACGGGGTCCATGAGGGGCCTGGGCATCCTAAAATCCACCACCAGCTCCTTGGTCTTGCTGGTGTTCAGGTGTAGGTGGTTTGAGTTGCACCATTTAACAAAGTCTTTGATAAGCTTCCTGTACTCCTCCTCCTGCCCACTCCTGATGCTGCCCACCATAGCAGTGTCATCAGCGAACTTTTGCACGTGGCAGGACTCCGAGTCATATTGGAAGTCTGATGTATGTTGACTGAACAGGACCGGAGAAAGTCCAGTCCCCTGCCAGCCCCTGTATTGCTGCACACAATGTCAGATCTGCAGTTCCCAAGACGCACATACTGAGGTCTGTCTGTAAGATAGTCCACAATCCATGCCACAAGGTGTGAGTCTACTCCCATCCCGGTCAGCTTGTCTCTTAAGGGGCAGAGGTTGGATGGTGTTGAAGGCTCTAGAGAAGTCCAAAAACATAATTCTTACAACACCACTGCCTCTGTCCAGGTGGGAGAGGGATCGGTGTAGCATATAGATGATGGCATCCTCCGCTCCCACTTTCTCCTGACGGTGTTTACGCGGTTACAGACGGAAGCTTATGACAGACTTTTATCAAGGTGGGAATCTTGATCTACACAGTCTGCCATTTTTCATCACCACACTGAGAGGATTTTTCCGGACGGAGGTCCGACAGTTTCGAAGTGTTTGACTGCTTGTCCATGTATTTATACTGTCGTCTCCCCGTGCAGGGCCCTCTCTGGCCTCCAGACAAGGGCAGGAAAGGGCTGAACTCCACCTCCACAAAATGCAGGAATAGCACACTGAAAAAATAAGGTGATGATTTACACTTAATATTTTCAATCTGAACCAATATAATTCTTTTCAGCTTATTGATCCCACAATTTTTAAGTTGAGGCAAATCATTTAAAGTGATTGGGTGCAATTAATTTTATACTGAAGTAAATCTATTTTTTATGTTGTTCTTCTTTTTGGCAGTAGGAAAGCCATCATGCAATGAATGTACAAACGGCCCCTCAAACACAGCACACGAACAACCTAAAATATTACGTTAACTGAAATAGGATTTTTACGTTTATTCAATCCACCATAACTTACTTTGGTACAAACAATTTTTTTTTTACTTTGATTGAGATCTGAAACCAAATATTTCAAGCTACAACACTAAATGACTATTCTTAAGTTGCTTGAAAGAAAAAATTTACGTTGAATGAACAACATCAATGTTATACTTTTTCAGTGAGCATAATGTCTACATACCCTTCTCATTCTCCCAACAAAGAAAGAAGATTTTGTACTGACAGAGGACAGAAATATACTATTCTGTCTTTAGGCTGACTGTACAATCCTCCAGTTGTCTTTGGCTATCTAATCCAATGCTTGGTTGGCAATTCTAAATGCTGAGCCCCTGTGTGCCATACTTGGTCTGCCTGTATAACAGTGTGCACAGAGAGAGTGACATTATATTAATATTAAAACAAACATATTATAACACAGTGGTATGTCTTTCATTTCCTAGGAACATCTGAGCACTGCGGTGTTTTCCGAACAAAGATTTTTAGTGACGCAGTATTTAGTCGTATGAAATTCAATCAAATGTGAAAAACTGGCTGTGCACAAATGTGGGTCCCCTTGTCATTGTGCTGATTTGAATGCCTGTCACTGCTCAATGCTGATTACTTGGTTGGATGAGTTTGTGAAGCCTTGAATTTCATAGACAGGAGTGTCCAATCATGAGTGGTCAAAGGTATTTAAGGTGGTCAATCACAAGTTGTGCTTCCTTCCCTTTGACTCTCCTCTGAAGAGTGACAGACAGCATGGGATCCTCAAAGCAACTCTCCAAAGATCTGAAAACAAAGATTGTTGAGTCTCCTGGTTTAGGGGAAGGCTACAAAAAGTCATCTCAGAGGTTTAAACTGTCAGTTTCAACTGTAAGGAATGGAATCAGGAAATGGAAGGCCACAGGCACAGTTGCTGTTAAACCCAGCAGGTCTGGCAGGCCAAGAAAAATACAGGAGTGGCATATGAGCAGGATTGTGAGAATGGTTACAGACAACCCACAGATCACCTCCAAAGACCTGCAAGAACATCTCACTGCAGATGGTGTATCTGTACATCGTTCTACAATTCAGCACAATTTGCACAAAGAACATCTGTATGGCAGGGTGATGAGAAAGAAGCCCTTTCTGCACTCGCACCACAAACAGAGTCGCTTGTTGTATGCAAATGCTCATTTAGACAAGACAGATTCATTTTGGAAAAAGTGCTTTGGACTGATGAGACAAAAATGGAGTTATTTGGTCAGAACAAAAAGCGCTTTGCATGGCGGAAGAAGAAGACCGCATTCCAAGAGAAACACCTGCTACCTCCTGTCAAATGTGGTGGAGGTCCCATCATGCAGTGGGGCTGTGCGGCTAGTTCATGGACTGGGGCCCTTGTTCAAGTCCAGGGTCGGATGAATTCAACCCAATATCAACAAATTCTTCAGGATAATGTTCAAGCATCAGTCACAAAGTTGAAGTTACACAGGGGTTGGATATTCCAACAAGACAATGACCCAAAACACAGTTTGAAATCTACAAAGGCATTCATGCAGAGGGAGAAGTACAATGTTCTGGAATGGCCGTCACATTCCCTGACTTGAATATCATTAAAAATCTATGTGATGATTTGAAGCAGGCTGTCCATCAAATTGAACTGAACTGGAGAGATTTTGTAGAAAGAATGGTCAGAAATACCTCCATCCAGAATCCAGACACTCATCACAGGCTATAGGAGGACAGTGTCTAGAGGCTCAAAGGAGCAAAAGGAGGCTCAACTAAGTATTGATGCCATATCTCTGCCCACATTTATGCACCTGTCTAATTTTGTTATGATGCATATTATCTGTTATTCCAATAAACTTAATGTCACTGCTGAAATCCTACTGTTTCCATAAGGCATGTCAGATATTAAAAGGAAGTTGCTACTTTGAAAGCTCAGCCAATGAGAAACAAAAATCCAAAGAATTAAGTAGGGGTCCCAGACTATTTCATGTGACTGTATGTCCACCTACAATGCCATTATCATGTGGAATGAGCTGAACCCTACCTGGAGGGCAAGCAAGAAGAATTGGAGGAGGTTCTTCCTGGAGGAGGTTGATTAGGCCCAAAAGTGTCTGCACCTTCCTCCCTCATGCAGATGCAGAGCCCGTAGGCCCTGATTAACACATCACACAAGAACAATGGGACGGGAGATTTTAATAAAAATCAAATATGTAGCAGAAGTAATGAGATTAGTCTTAAGGGCAACAAGGCAAAGTAACAGACATGTTAAAATACAAAGTAGGAGTAGGAAATGTATTACGGAGATACAAAGTCTACAGTCCTCCAAACAATAGACCTACAGCTTTTGTTGTACCAAAACACCTCCAAAAAGTAGAAGAATTGTTAGAGAAATTGCAGTTACGGGCAGAGGAACTAAAAAATTTTAATAACTGGAAACTCCTAACAAAAGTGATAGAGGGAAAAGACAAGCCAATATGGATAAAAGAACTCCCCCGAGAAGAGGCAGCAAAGGAACTGCCAACTAATCTCAGAGATATGGCATGGGAGGCAGCATGTTATATTCTGAAAAACGATTGGCAACTTGTTTAAAAGAAAAGGGGTTTAAAGCGTGAGGGAAAGGGCAAAAAAAAAAAGGATTTGTAAAATTATGACCTTGGATGAAAACCCATAATATACAGTATTTTTATAGAGAACATAGACTCCCTGCGTGGAGTTTGAGTGTTCTCCTCATGTCTGCATGGGTTTCCTCCCACAGTCTAAAGACATGCAGGTTAGGTGCATTGGTGATCCTAAATTGTCCCTAATACGTGCTTGGTGTTTGGGTATGTGTGTGCCCTGCGGTGGGCTGGCACCCTGCCCGGGGTTTGTTTCCTGCCTTGCGCCCTATGTTGGCTCCAGCAGACCCCCGTGACCCTGCAGTTAGGATATAGCGGGTTGGATAATGGATGGATGGATGGACATAGATGAAGGTTTGCCTACTGGGTCCTCCCTGCGTGGAGTTTGCATGTTCTCCCCGTGTCTGCGTGGGTTTCATCCCACAGTCCAAAGAAATGCAGGTTAGGTGCATTGGTGATCCTAAATTGTCTCATGTGTGTGCTTGGTGTGTGTGTGTGCCCTGTGGTGGGCTGGCGCCCTGCCCGGGGTTTGTTTCCTGCCTTGCGCCCTATGTTGGCTGGGATTGGCTCCAGCAGACCCTCGTGACCCTGTAGTTAGGATATAGCGGGTTGGACAATGACTGACTGATGGCTGACTGACACAGATGACAATGAAAAAAGAGGGCTTTGGGTTAAAGTAAACTTTGTTAAACAAGCAATATGGGAAGTAAGAGGTAGATTCCATCCATCCATCCATTCTCTAACCCGCTGAATCCGAACACAGGGTCACGGGGGTCTGCTGGAGCCAATCCCAGCCAACACAGGGCACAAGGCAGGAACCAATCCTGGGCAGGGTGCCAACCCACCGCAGAAGAGGTAGATTAATACAGAAAAAGAAAAAAGTCTACCCAATTGTGCATGTTTTACAGATAGCAAGAAAGGACATACAGCAATACGAACAAAATTCCCAAGAAAATGAAAAACATAGGCTATAAGGTAAGCACCTTACCTCTTTTAAATAGAATCTCCATAATAATCTTAATGTGTTTTAAACTGTATTCGGTAAATTTCAGTACTCCATGTTAATTAATACATGTGAGCAGGAAAAGAGCCGAAATAAAAGAATCTAAAAAAATTTTAAACTCATTTTTTAAATTTGCAAAGATATGAAACATAATTGAATTAGAACAAAACAAAAAAAAAAAGAAGAAGGGGACAGGAGAGAAGGAGATGCCACCTCTGCTCTGTGGAAATTAAGAAGGACTGCAAAACAGGGCCAACCTGCTGTAAATGGGAGGCAAATTTTTCTGTTTTGGGCTCTAAGTGTTATTTAATGTTGAATTAATATTGACGATTATTGTTCTGCCCCACATGTTGCTGTCATTACTGTAATTTGTTGAACTGTGCTCCCCCTTGGTCTTATCATTTATCAACACACCTGTCAGTCACGTCCCACACTCACAGTAGTGTTATAAAAGTCTATGAAACTCACGTAAAGCATGTAGTTGCCATAATGAACATTTAAATATGATACACCCCATGTGTCTCACATAGGCACCCCTTTATCTCTTGTTTTGGTCACGTTCAAGACGTATCCCTGAGGTACATAAACCCCTGGGTCTGGTTAATTGTGGTACACAGTAATTTAGACCTCTGTCTACACGCTTCTCATTGTCTCGATCCAACTGTGGAAATCACTTGCCTTGTAAGTGTCTTTAAAGGTTTTATTGTTTAATGTACTAGGGGGCTCTGCCCCCTGCTCGCTTTGCTTAAACACACTCCGGGTTTGGTTTACCGGATATACAATTTAAAGAGATTACTATTTAAATGGGAATTGTTACATATGCATTATTTTCACTTTTACTTTAAAACTTTTGTAAAAATGATATTTGGAATTAACTTTTCTTCACTGCAGTGGGCTGGTGCCCTGAACAGGGATTTGTTCCTGCCTTGCATCCTGTGTTGGGTGGGATTGGCTCCAGCAGACCCCTGTGACCCTGTAGTTAGGAAATAGCGGATTGGATGATGACTGACTTTTCTTCAAGAACACATTGAATTTTGATTCCGTGTTTGGACTTACATTGTGGCAACGCAACATATATCTGCCTGTGAGTGAATATCGTCTCTTTCTCTTTAATAAATAAAACGACTTTCTCGAATGTTTGTCCATGCTCTTTCTTCTTTGCTTTATATATATATATATATATATATATATATATATATATATATATATATATATATATATATATATATATATATATATATATATATATATATATATATATAGTAACAAAGGCGCTATATAGGCACCAGACCCGACACAGATGGACACGGAGGCACATGAACCCCACAGGCAATACACAGTCCCAAAGCACAACAAGACCCACAAATGTTCTCTCTTTTACTACCACTCCTTCCTCAACCTTAGTCCTCCTCCTCCCAACTCTGGCTAATTAGTGATGGATGCTGGCCCTTTTTGTAGCCCATATGGACGTGCTCCATGCGTTTGATCACCTGTGGCTAATTGCACTTCTGGGCTGGGCTGTAGAGGTGTCCACACAGGCTCCGGGATCCATGCAGCACTCCCTGGCGGCCACCCCAGATCCCCACACGGTTGTGGAGAACTCCATCTCCCATGGAGCCCTGCGGGAAACTGAGGCACCCATGTCACACAGGGAGGCTGCCACCAAGTGTCCCGGGGGAGGTACTGAGGAGCATTTGCAGAAGGGGCGTCCTGGCCAGGCATGGGACCTGGTTGCCCACCACAATATGTGTGTATATATATATATATATATATATATATATATATATATATATATATATACAGGGTTAGGCAGAAACGACGGACGTCTTTGAAATGGCTAGAACTCACCACTAGGTGGAGTGACAGATGTACGGTAGGTGGCGTTAAGTTCGCGAAGTCTTAGCATTTTTTTGTTTTCCTTTTAGTTGAAACACCGCGTTTTTGAGTACGACTGTTTTGTCAAGAACAACCAATCTATTACCGCAGTTCAGGGTGAGTTTTGTTGCCATTTCATTATCCACAGAAATAAAGCTGTTCCCACTCATAACACTATCCTACGTTGGGTTATAGCACTTCGTACACGAGGTACAGTAATGAACAAAAGACCGCCGGGGGCTACACGAACGGCACGTACCCCTGAAAATGTGGAAAGCGTATGACTAGCCCTGCTGCACAGTCCAAGTCGATCTGCTCAGAAGCATTCTTCTGAACTTGGCCTCAGTAATCGTTCGGTAAGGCGTATTTTGCTTTTAGACCTGCCATTTCCATCCCTAGAAATTGCCAAATGCTATTTCAATATGAACTCAAATATTTCAATACATTTCTTTGTAAGAAAAAATGTACAATTTTGTGATTTTGTAAAAAACGTCCGTTCTTTCTGCCTCACCCTGTATATACACATACATATATACATACATATATATATATATATATATATTGTGGCAGAGAGCCAGGGCCTTTACCCAGCCAGGACACCCTGAGTATGAAAGGGCAGGGGAAGAGGCTGTTTCTCCCCCGGCCTGGCAGAGGGCAGCCTCCTTGGCTTACAATGGGGCCACAAGTTGTGAGCATGGACTCTGAACCCTGCTGGGGCCCGTAGTCATTTACAGGGCCCCATTTGGCAGCACCTCCACCACACCCAGAAGTGCTGCCGGAAGAAGCTTGTTGGGCACCTGGACTCCATCTGGGTGTCTTATTAAAGTAGCTAGTCACCAGCACTCAACAGCCGGAGTCTGGAGGAGGAAGATGAAGCTTTTGAGGAGCATTGGGGGTGGAGGGACAGGCGTGCAAAGGGACTGTGTGGTGCTCTGTGAGCGTTGTGTGCTGGACTGTGTACTGTAAATAAACCGTGTGTTGTGTGGCAAAATCGTGTTCTGCCTGTCTGTGTCGGGGATAGGGCAGCTGTATGTGCCCTGAGCTTCACAGTATATATAAATGGCATTCCCATTCCCAAAGCACTTCACATATACTTCATATATATATATATATTGTGAACGCTGGCAAGGACACACACAGACGGACATCTTAAATTCACCCAACACACCGTTTATTTACAATAAATATTTACAAAAACAAGTCACGTGCACAAACCCCAGTGCCTCCAGCACCGATTCCCCCAATGTCCAGGCCACACAGTCCTGTGCCTCTTTTCCTCCTGGCCGCCTCCAGTCCTCACTCCAGCTCCGTCCTCTTCCACCCGACTTCCACTAATGACCGGAGGGAGGCGGCCCCTTTTATAGGAACCCGGATGGGCTCCAGCTGCTTCCGGCAATCTCCCGCGGACACACCCCCTTTGTGGCGGAAGTGCCGGCTGCGCACCCGGAAGCCGTCCGGGTGTCCCCTGTCGTCTTCATCAGGAAGTGCCGGGCTCAAGCCCTTTACCCGAGGCCCCCAACATAACCAGGACGGACACCCCTCGCGGTCTGGAGGAGGCAGAAGCACTCCTCTCGTCCTCCTGGGCGTCCCGGCCGGGCTCCAGCCCCGGCCGGGGACCACAATATATATATATATATATATATATACATTTTTTTATTATTATTGATATTACTGCTCCAGCTGTCATTTCTTTTCCCAAAGAAGTTGGTCAGGGGTAATTGGTGATTCCCCAACGAATGGTAGCATTGCAGATGGGCTTCAGCCAACCAGCTTTACAAAGCAAAACATCATGCCAACAAATTGCTCTCGATTCACAGTGGCAGCATCAAAGGTGGATCGTGCCAGATCCTGGATTGACCACCACAACCACCGCTCACACAATCGTGCTCGATTTATCAAGGAGAAGTAGCATTGATAATCAGGCGTGATTCAACTAATGCTCTGGTGAATCCCCGTACTTTGATGATAGCATTCGATTCACCGAGGGGGACCACCCCGTTCCCCCTGCTCATAAGAATATAAGAAATTTGACAAACAAGAGGAGACTATTCGGTCCATTAGGTTTGTTTGTTCACCCAAACCCAAAACCTTGTGGGCTGCAGACACACTGGCATTGAAATACTGCGCCATGATAGCACAGATTGGGAAGCACCGCTCTAGGTGAGAATATACGGCAGGGGTTCACAAACTCGGTCCTGGGGGCTCACTGTGGGTTCAGGTTTTTGCTTCAACCAGACTCATAATCAGTGACAACTGATAACGCTGATCCCAATTAATTAGCTGGTATTTTTTTTCTCTTCTCTTAATCTATATTAAGAAAGCACAGCGACATGATTTTTACATGTAGTATAAGACATTTATCTTTTGCTATAGATTTAAATGCTTATCTCTCTTTTGTTGATTTCATTCTATTTTGCTCTTTCTCTGTGCAGTTTGCTCCCGTCATAGTATCTTAATAATGACAATTAAAAATGAGCAGAGCAGACACCCAGGCAAATGACTCTGAATTGTGAAAGGTTGCAACTACTTTAGCGTCAGACCCACTAATTAGAAAACAATGGATTATTTAAACAATTAGAACACCCAGAAAAATAGAATGAACATCAAGACTAAAAATTTGTTACAAAGAAAAAAAATGCATTGTTCCCATTGTGGAAATCGTACCCCCAGACACAGACAGATGGACACCAGGATGTATAAAATACACTCCTTTATTTTCCTTTGAGCACCACAATGCCTTCTCTCACCAACTCTCTTGCTTTCTTCCTCTTTCTCTTCTTTCTCTCTCTTTTCTTTCTCTCTCTTTCTCTTTGACCTCCTTCCTCCTCCTCACAAGCTTCGTCTCCTTCCTCCCAACTCTGGCTCGTCTGCTAGAAGGAGGCGGCCCCTTTTATCATGGCCCGGATGAGCCCCAGGTGCTCCCCTTGACGTCACTTCCTGGTGTGGCGGAAGTGTCAGGAAAGCACCTGGAAGCACTCGGGTATTCTTGGAAGTATTTCCGGCAGCACTTCCTGGTGTGGCGGAAGTGCTGCCATCCAGGATTCCCTTACTGTCCGGGCGCCCCCTGGCGGTGGCCACGTCCTCTGAGGAACGTCCCAGGTCCCTCCTTGTGGCCCCCAGATAGGCCCGGCGGCTGCCCTCGTGGCCGAGGAGTAATACTGTCCATGTCGGGGACTATCCAGGCGTCCCGGCCGGGCAGTGTCCCCAGACATCCTTGACACCATATAACTGCTTAGTACATTTTTTTTTTACCAAACTTAGTTTTCTAAATTGTTCCCAAAACACAGAATCTGGTCAATAACCGTTTACTCAATTAGCCCAGGATTGCAATTAAAAACAGAAGCTGGTGGGATCAAAAACCTGCAGCCACAGGTGGTCCCCAGGACCGACCTTGAGAACCCCTGGTATACGGGAATTTTGCCGCGTTCCTTTTACATCGGAAGTCGGATGTCAGAGCTGGGAATAACATCATACCCGTGTTGACTGCATTCCAGTTAAACATTTGGAAAAACGGTATGGATGCAGCCAGGATAATGTTTGTTGTGTTTGTTCCATTGAAATAAATAACAGTTGATAACAACACATTTTGCTGTGTTTTGAGTATCCAAACACTAATTCTTTATATAGCTCTTTTCTCACTAATCAAAGCACTCAGCAATTGCAGGTTAAGGGCCTTGCTCAAGGACCCAAGAGAGCAGAACCCTATTGGCATTTACGGGATTCGAACTGGCAACCTTCTGATTGCCGGTGCAGATCTCTAGCCTCAAAGCCACCACTCACACTGTAGCAACACATCCAGCTGGACGGTGCTGAGTGAACGACTGATTTAATGAGACACAACTATACAGAAGTGCTACTAAACTGTATAATATGACAGCATTCACTAAAGTCTGCAGTGTACAGCGCCTTTATGTATTGATGTCATAATGTGAAGTCGGACAAACTCAGGCTTGACAGGCCAGTCCCTGACTTTCCAAGTTCAGAAATCTTAAGGGGGCATTCCAACTGAAAATTCCTACTAGGAACTCAGAAATCCCGACTTCCTACTTCAAATGGAAGTCCCTCCGCAGTCCTGACTGTTCCTATCATTCTGGCGAGAGACGTGTCCACCTTTAAAGCTGTTGAAATCTCACTTGAGGTCTTCAGTAACGTGCAGTGTTTGAGGGTCTTTGAACCTCGAGGACATAGCGGCTGCATTTTCCGTAGCTATATAGTGACTTTGAAAGCTTCAGCAACATATTTACAAGGTGGTTTTATGTGTTTTATAACTCTCTTATGTGTCGCTTTTATCTATTTTTTAACTATTACAATGCAAAATGTGTAATTTTAATTAAAAAACAATTTTTTTAATTCTCTTTATTTTATTACTGTTTTTTCTGTCTTCTCTAGAAATGTTGTATTCATGGCAAGGTCTTATTTAATCTGTTAAACAAAATTTGTGCTAATTAAACCCTCTCTGTTGATCAAGTGATACTTTGCTAGGTTGAGACTCGGAGTGAGGGTCCATTCGAGTCCCCCATGGAGATTTTTACCTTGGGCCCCAGAGAATGACTAGAATTGCCTGAGCTCTAGATATTAAACTACAAACTATGAGGCTGCTTGTTCATTCCCCACTGCTGGCTCACCATTTTATTTTCATACTGCATTCAAATTAAAGGTAATTAAGAGTGTAGGTGGAACCACCTCCTGGGCATATCTGCCTGACACACCTCTGACAGTGCCATCTTCCTGGCTTCAGGGTCATCAGCCTGGTGCCACCCTTCACTGATGTTTTGCTCCTTTAATCCTAGAACATCTCGTGGTAGTGGAGCCCCTGAAGCCAGCGCTAGGATCGTCATTTTTCGCCATGCTTTATCCTTTCTTCTGAGCCAATAGCCAGAAGCTCCCTTTTTCTGCCTCCTCAGCCAGATCTTTCAGGGCCTTCCTCAGCTTTGAGCCTGTAATCCCAAGGGACTTCAAGAACATCTGGGAGGAATTTCCAAAGAAGCCTCTGCAAACTCCTTCTACTAGTGAAGATGATGGTCTTCAATCCTACTTGCGAGAGCACAGCTCACAGTTCTGCATACTTTCCCCTCATTTTCTCAAAGGCGGCCTCCATCCCGTCTTCCCATGGAACAGTCAATTCAGCCATAGTGATCGTTCTAGTATCGGTGGACCAGAGAACAATGTCTGGCTGTAAAGTGGTTCGGGTGATCTCTTGTGGGAGGAACTTCAACTGGTGGTTGAGGTCAGCCCTCATGATCCACTCTCCTCCAGGTGACAGGAGCGACCACATTCTTGTGCTGCTGTTCTGACCCTTGAAACCTTACCTAATGAACCGGGTCAGCTGCTGTGAAGTTACCGGGCTGGCCCTGTTTGCTTCTGACCTGTATGCCTCCAGGATTTCAGCTAGCTTACGCCAGACCTGATCTGCCATCTTTACAGCAGTTAAGCTGCCGTACAGCCAGAGAAGACATATTGGAAACTTGGATTCCATGAGTGACAGAGTTGGCTGATCTCGTCCAAGCTACAGTATACCAGAGAAGGAGGTTCTGCAGACTCGGAAGGGTGTCATATGTGGCCCTGATCAGGAAGCTCAGCCTTTTTTGGGGCAACCTCCAAATATCCATCCACGTGACTGACCTGTCAATCACAGCCTCCCAGGTTGTCCATCTCCCTTGTTGTTGCTGCCTTACAGCTCTTATTTTGTAGCCCTCGTTCCTCCATCTTCACAACCTCAGATATCATCAGGTCTTTCTTCCCAATCCAAGACCAGCCCTGCCTTGTTGCAGCACTCCAGCTATCTCCTGGTGTTTCAGTAGGTTGATAGTCTGGTCTAAAGACTGCGTCTTCCTGTGCAGACTTTGACTTTGCTATTTTGGATAGACAGGTCAGGTGATTCTCTCAGCTCAAACACAAGCCTCACCTTCTTCCATTTGCAGCCCAAGCCGATGGATTCTGGTGGAAGCTCCAAGGTATTTCTCCAAAAATGTGCCTTGTTGGAACGACATCTGGATTTACTGGTTGGCACTTGAGGCCATTTTGTTGACTGTTGAGAAGCTGATGATGCCCACTTTCAGGGGTCACATGGGAATGAGCAGAACTGATAACACCAGGGGCCTTGCGTAGAATTAAAACTAAATTATGGCATACGTACAAGAGCGGAAATGTGCGTATGCACAAAAAAATCTAAATGCACAAAACCGTACGTAAGCCAACTTCCACAACTTCGGTCAGTGTGAAAAGTAACGCACGTGCATGCTCCTGCTGCCCCACCCCGACTCCCCCAGAAGTTCACGTTTTAATATGCAAATCAATAAAAATAGCCTCTTCCGTTCAGTGTTCAGATAAAAGACAATGGCAAAAGCACATGAAAAAAGAAGAATTCCAGCGAATGCAAAGTGGAGGCAAAAGTGGAGGAAAAACTTTCTATTTGTTGGCTTATGCAGTGGTATAAACAACAAAAGCATGGCGGAGACACTCGAAAGTTCAAATTCAGAGTGTCACACAGTGCCCCAAAAATACACAGAAGTGCTCAGATATCACAGTTGACGTGAAAAGGCGAGTCGCAGCCCACAGTCTGCTTATTCTGTTTCGTGCCGATAACGTAATGGTGCTGCTGTGCAGAGCTTGTCTTCGGGCCCTGGCTGTACACACAAATCTGCCTCGGAAACCGCCAGGTGACCATCTGGCTGTGAGCTGATGGACTGTTCTGGAGTCACAAAATGTAATAGTGGATGCTGTAGGAGATGTGGCCAATGAACTAAAGTTCTGTACTGTACTGTGACAATGAGCACAATTAAAATGAATTGGCTAAAAAACGAATGCTGCATCTGATTACCTGTTTTTACATTCAAACAAAGCGATTTGACAGATCATTTGGTGGGTCAGGTTAGGGTTGCCAGATGTCCCTTTTATACGGGACATGTCCCATATTTGATAATTTTGTCCCCTGTTCCATTACTGACATTTCAGGGACACCCAAATGTCCCGTATTTAGTTCATTTTCAAATTTCGCAATAAAAATATATTTTTACTATCTTCTTACGGTACTTAGTTGTAACTTTATAAGTAATTATACATTCGGTAACACTTTACATTAAGTGTCCATAATTACACTGTAACTACTATGTAATTACCTGTATAAGTACAGTGTAACTATGAGTTATTACTCCGTACTTACTGTGTAATACAAAATAACGTTATAGTTAATTACTCAGTTGTCATTGTTATTCCACAGTGTATATAATTACAATGCTGCGGTGGGCTGGCGCCCTGCCCGGGGTTTGTTTCCTACCTTGCGCCTTTTTGTTGGCTGGGATTGGCTCCAGCAGACCCCCGTGACCCTCTAGTTAGGACATAGTGGGTTGGATAATGGATGGATGGATATAATTACAATGTAACAATTTATCGCTGATCCAAAAACAAGTGTACTTACATAGTTACAATGTATCCGTACTTTCAAAATGTACTAAAAACATCAGGGTATGTAACTGCAACTATATAACAGATGTTCCATGGTCTGGGCAATTGTAATGGAGAATTGCAGTGATAACTGCATAGGTTTTCAATGATATTGCAAGATCTGTTTGAAATGGTGAAAACACATTTGCAAAATGGCTAACGCTTTTGCCTCACAGATCCATTATCCTGAGATGTAATTCTGTCTGGAGATAGGTGTGTAAAAATTGTACATGCTACCCATGTCTTCCTATGTCTTTTTCATGGGTTTTACTGCCACATCCCAGGGAGATGTAGGTTGGGTTACGTGGCCACATGTGTGAGAGCGTGACTGCTAGTATGTACGTCAGAGGGCCTTGCAATGGGATAGCTCCCCATCCTGGGCTGTTTCCTGCCTTGTGCCTGGTGATGCTTGGAATGGCTCTGCAGCCCTGTGTACCTTGATTGAATGATGCAAGTTTGGCAGTATTATGTTAGGTATGGGTATAATAATAGCCCAAAAAATTCAACAATAAATAGAGTAACACAACTACAAGAATGTGACAAATGTTTGTTTAAGCAAAACATGTCAAGGAGGTGCCCCTCTAGATGTTGGGAAAACGCTGTCTAGGATGCCAGGGGCCACGACCCGGCCGGGACGCCTTGGAGGACCGGAAGTGGGCGTGCGCCCATCTGGGATCACGTGGGGGCCGCCTTCCTGGTTGCTTTGGGGGCCATGGAAGCCCCACCCTGTAGGGGCCCGTGGTCACCGCCAGGAGGCGCCCCAATGCCTTGGGAACCCTGGACCCCAGTACTTCTGCCACACCAGGAAGTGCTGGGGGAAAGAGAAGCAGGGACACCCGGAGATCTTCCGGGAGAACAGCCGGCACTTCCGCCACACTGGGGCATGTCAGTGGAAGATTGTCGGGGAGCACCTGGAGCTCATCCGGGTGCGGATAAAAGGATTGGGAGCAAGAGTCGGGTGGAAGAGGACGGAGCTCGGAGGTGGTCAGAAGGACTGAGCAAGGCATTGTTGTGCGGCCAGGACGTTAAGGGGTGATTGGTGCTGCGGCACTGGGTTGTGCACTGTAAATATTATTGTAAATAAAACACGTGTGGCGAACCAACATGTCTGCCTGTCTGTGTCCGGGCTGTACCCCACAATGCGTTAACCATTTTGCAAAGATGTTTTCACCATTTAAAAAAGAGCTTGAATTATCATCGAAAACCTATGCAGTTATCAATGCAATTCTCCATTACAATTGCCCAGACCATGGAACATCTGTTATATAGTTGTAGTTACATACCCTGATGTTTTTATTACATTTTGAAAGTACGGATACAATGTAACTATGTAAGTACACTTGTTTTTGGATCAGTGATAATTTGATACATTATAATTATACAAACTGTGGAATAACAATGACAAATGAGTAATTAACTATAACGTTACTTTGTGCCACACAGTTAGTACAGATTAATAACTCATAGTTACACTGTACTTATACAGGTAATTACATAGTAGTTACAGTGTAATTATGGACGCTTAATGTAAAGTGTTACCATGCTTTCTTTTTTTTTTTAATTTTATTGTAATCATTCCATACAAATAGATCAATTTTACAAAAAAAAAAAATAGGATGAAAACAACTTAACCCCAACCCCTAAGAAAGAGAGCATGGCCAACGGAGTTAAACTTAAAGCTTTAAACATACCTAAATTGATGAGTTTAAAAGGGCAATAGAGATGAATGGAGAAGAAAATGAATTCCGGAAAGAATTGCTTCCTCGGTGCTTTAAGAGTATTACTGATTAGATCCTGCCATGTTTTGAAAAAATTTCTGTACAGATCCTCTAACTGAGAATTTGATTTTTTCCAATTTCAAATAATATAACACATCAGTTTCCCACTGACTTAAAAGAGGAGAGTTTGGGTTCTTCCAGTTTAGCAGAATAAGTCTGCGTGCCAATAGTGTAGTAAAGGCAATCACAGTTTGTTTGTCCTTCTCCACTTTAAGCCCCTCTGTGAGCCCACCAAGCACAGCTGTTAGAGGGTTAGGAGGGATTGTGACCCCAAGGCTGTCTGAAAGGTAATTAATAATTTTGGTCTAAAATGATGGTAATTTGGTGCAGACCCAGAACATGTGACCCAGTGAGACTGGAGCTCGATTGCAATGTTCTTACCCTGGAAACATTTTGGAGAGTTTTAGTCGAGACAGATGTGTTCGATTATATAATTTTGAGTTGAATAATTGTATGCTTTGCACATATGGAGCTCGAGTGAATTATCTGCATTGCTACTTTCCACTCCTTCTCTGACATATTGATTAAGAGATCTTTTTCCCAGTGTCCTCTTGGATCTTTGAAAGGGATTGTAAAATATTTTTATATATTTCTTTTCGAAGATTCTCTTGATGAAAATAACCCAACCGTAATGAGGAAACGAGTGCTTGCTGCCCAACTGCTATGTTTGGCTGAGGACAGCGACACTCTTACCATTTTGCTCTCCGGCCGCGCTGCTGTGCAGTTCTGTTTCAGCATTGCAACATTCAGCGTTCCCAAAGTGTGCTGTTACTACTTGCCATGGCCCACTTTTTTACGAACTGCTTGTATTAAATAATAATAACTAGCCAACCCGCGGCGTGCCATACGTTTTAATGATTTTTAAGCACAGGGAGAAAATTAACATTTGAAAAATCGGGAATGTAATAAATCAGCAAGGAACGCAACATAGTAACAATGCACGGAACGAACCAACACACAATCGTCTGTGACTGAAAACTGGCGGACCGCCATCGTGCCTTGTCCTGCCAGATGGAGGGATGGGGGTGGACGGCGCTCAGGCGCGGAGGGTGGAACGGGAGGAGAGGAGAAGGACGTCCATTCCGCTCCCTCTTGCTGTATGTAGCGTATAAAACAGTTTGCTATGGTGCATGCGGTCGTGCGTCGTAACCGAAAACTCGGTTTTTAAAGACTGCTAACTTCATTGTGTTTTAACCTCAGTTGTAAAGGAATGTTTTAAGGATCCCATGGGATACCCATCACAAACAGTTTTACATGCTGCATATGGCGACTCACCTCCTCGAGAAACATGCCTCTATGAACAGTCAATGAGGGTCGGAGGTGCATGTGGTCTCTACGACAGACGAATATAAATGACGGCGTTTTTTCTGTGTCGTCGCGTCCGAGTTGGTGGGCGTGACTCCGCAAGTTGTCGTCGTATCCAATGGTCTTGGAGTTGGTGGGCGTGGCTCCTCCCGCCATAGGTGTCTTACTTGTCGTCGGCTTAGTGAATCCACGCCCCTTCCGGCGTGCTTTCCATGGGTGTCTTACCTTAGTGAATTATATATATAGATATTTACTCTGATGTCTGTATTAAATAAATATATTCAAATGGTTTCACTTTTACAGAATGTTTTTTTAGCTTGCATTCTATAATTTTCAAATGATTTTACTTTTGGTTTCCTCATAACCCATTCAAATCCTTGCTTTATGTTTTTAACTTATGTCCCTACTTTTATATAATAGCAGTAATTGTGCACTGCACAGTAACATACAGTGAACACACTTGACTTATCGTTTTCCTCCTCTTTCTCTGTATGTTTACCATTCGTTTGCTCAGAGGTTGATGTGCTTGCTGCTTCCTGAGCAGCTCTTCTTCTTTTCTCCACCCTAGCGGCCCGCTTCTTCTCTTCTTCCCTCGGCATCTTTTCGCGTTAAAACTGATTAAGTCGGCGTTTGTGTTGCAATTGCTTAGTATGTTTTCTTTCATTTTTCACTTAAGCTGGCACTTAAGACTTCAATCTGCCTCAAGAATGATTTAAGATATGAAGAGGTAGGGGAAGTGACGCGGAAGGTGGTAGGGATGAGAACGGCACCCGTACACATGCGCTGCATGGCCGCCCTGCTGTGTGCTGCTGAGAGTTGATTCTACATTCTGTCTGAGTGTTGAGAGGCAACCGCAAGCTTATGAGACAGATCAACCATGTGAAGTCATCCAAGGGTTGGTCCACCAAAAGTGGGATCTTCTCCCCATCACCTGAATAACATAGTGTATGCTGCCATTTCTGATACCATTCTGGACTGAAACTTAGCTGGTTTCATTTTCATGATTGCAGCTCCTCAAACCTTTTCAGAAGTCTAGAAGTGCATGCAGCAGTCTGAAGGAGTGTGGTGCTGTCATCCATATGTAGCGCTTTTTTTACCCTTTAGCCATCGGAAAGCGCCCTATGTTCGTAAACTCTATTTCCTTAAGCCGATTTATGAAAACCCCTTTAATTTTAAATACATGTTTTTAGAGGATAAATTAGAATCCCTTAACTAATACCTACTGCCCAGTAATAAGCTGTCAGCTGTTTCACAATTAGTAACTTGGAACACAATTCACAATACAAATATACTGCTCAAAAGAATTAAAGGAACACTTTTTAATCAGAGTATAGCATAAAGTCAATGAAACTTATGGGATATTAATCTGGTCAGTTAAGTAGCAGAGGGGGTTGTTAATCAGTTTCAGCTGCTGTGGTGTTAATGAAATTAATAACAGATGCACTACAGGGGCAACAATGAGATGACCCCCAAAACAGGAATGGTTTAGCAGGTGGAGGCCACTGACATTTTTCCCTCCTCATCTTTTCTGACTGTTTCTTCACTAGTTTTGCATTTGGCTACAGTCAGTGTCACTACTGGTAGCATGAGGCGATACCTGGACCCTACAGAGGTTGCACAGGTAGTCCAACTTCTCCAGGATGGCACATCAATACGTGTCATTGCCAGAAGGTTTGCTGTGTCTCCCTGCACAGTCTTAAGGGCATGGAGGAGATTCTAGGAGACAAGCAGTTACTCTAGGAGAGCTGGAGAGGGCCATAGAAGGTCCATAACCCATCAGCAGGACCAGTATCTGCTCCTTTGGGCAAGGAGGAACAGGATGAGCACTGCCAGAGCCCTACAAAATGACCTCCAGCAGGCCACTGGTGTGAATGTCTCTGACCAAACAACCAGAAAGACTTCATGAGGGTGACCCAAGGGCCCCATGTCCTCTAATGGGCCCTGAGCTCACTGCCCAGCAGCATGCAGCTCGATTGGCATTCGCCATAGAATACCAGAATTGGCAGATGCACCACTGGTGCCCTGTGCTTTTACAGATGAGAGCAGGTTCACCCTGAGCACGTGACAGAAGTGAAAGGGTCTGGAGAAGCCATGGAGAACATTATGCTGCCTGTAACATCATTCAGCATGAGCAGTTTGGTGGTGGGTTAATGATTGTCTGGGGAGGCATATCCATGGAGGGTCACACAGACCGCTACAGGCTTGACAAAGGCACCTTGGCTGCCATTAGGTATCAGGATGAAATCCTTGGACCCATTTATAGACCCTATGCTGGTACAGTGGCTCCTGGTGCACGACAATTCCTGGCCTCATGTGGTGAGAGTATGCAGGCAGTTCCTGGAGGATGAAGGAATTGATACCATTGACTGGACACCACACTTTCCTGACCTAAATCCAATAGAACACCTCTGGGACATTATGTTTTGGTCCATCCAATGCCACCAGGTTGCACCTCAGACTGTCCAGGAGCTCAGTGATGCCCTGGTCCAGATCTGGGAGGAGATCCCCCACAACACCATCTGTCATCTCATTAGAAGCATGCACCGATGTTGTCAGGCATGTATACAAGAACACAGGGGCCATACAAAGTGCTGCGTACAATTTGGAGTTGCTGCAATTAAATTTGGGCAAAATGGACTAGCCTGCCACATCATTTTTTCACTCTGATTTTTGGGGCGTCTTTGAATTCAGGGCTCTGTAGGTTGATCATTTTCATTTCCATCAAACGATGTGGCATCCTTTCGTTCCTAACACATTACCCAGTCTATATCAGTATAGATATTCAGGAGGATTTCTTTTTCCCATTGAGATCTGATGTGTTTTCAAAGTGTTCCTTTAATTTTTTTGAGCAGTTTATATTCCCAAAATTTAACAAAATTTATTGACTAAATTGGAAAAATATCTAAAAAAAAAAACTATTTATAGTTAAGTCCAAACAAAATTCCCACAAATCATAGATTACAGAAATTAGAAAACTCTCACAAATTGCAGTATATTTATCCTTCCCAACAAATACCTTCAGGTTCAGGCAGTGTACTAAAACCTTACAAATGTACTTTTAACTCTTTGCTTTTACCAGCACTTAAAACATCCACTATTAAAGAAAACACAATAACCAAATCTAAAATATGAGCAAACTTAATTACTAAAACCTCACTTTAACGTAACAACTTTCGGGGCCCTCAGACACACACGCACACACACACGCCAGCGGCCACCAAAATAAAAATAAAATTCACACAAACCCCCCTCATTGTAGGCCTGGTCGACTCTTGGGAACGTGCTGGCCAAAAACGTTAAGGCCCATTCACTCTAACGAGCCAACATAAAAGTACTCACAAATAAGCGAAGTGAATATCAGTGTCCATTGTTCAAACACTGCACTTCCACGCCGTGGAAAAACAATGGAGTCGTCCTGCAGATAGGCTCACGACAAAACGCTGCGAGCAAAAAGAAGCTAGTCCAGAGGAGCTGCCAGGCTTTCCTTTGGTCACCTGGCGCGCTATCCAAAGTATCCCGTTCCTCTTTGCAGGCAAGTTCGTCTGTGATGCTAATCTCAGCACCTTTTCTTTGACAACAGCTTCTTCCTGTCTTCACGTTGTGGACTATGCCTGGCCATGCATCCCGGCCAATACCCTCAGGCCGCCATAGGGAGCCCTTCCCTGCGACATGGAGATGCTCCAAATTCCAGTAGGGCATCATGGACTATTGAGTTTACCTGTACAGTCCTGCTGGATAATGTCGGGACCACCAGGGGTCAATGTAGGGAGACCCAGGGACTATTATTTGCCCTATGCCCCGGAAGTACGTCCGGGTCACATGGACAGGAGGAATGATGTGCTTCCGGGGTGAAGAAAAGGACTTTTTATCTGACCCGGAAGTGATAAGGAATCATGAAATGAAGGATGGGAAACACTTCCGGGTCAGGGACTATAAAAGACTGGGAAAGATACCTGACGACAAGCTGAGCTGGGTGGAAGGGTGGCAACACGTCTGGGAGAGGAGGATTATTGAGAATTGCTGTATTGTTTATGAGTATTGTGGAGAGGAGGGTGCTTTGTGCACTGTTGATTAATAAAAAGTCAACTATTTGGACCTCTACCCGGTGTCTGACGTTTGATCTGAGGGTTCAAGGGAGCAATAGCGCCCCCTATCTGTCACAGCATCCAACAGGTTCTCACGTGAATACCACCCGGGGCTCAAAAGCCTCAAAAAACACTTTTTGTTTTTATTTCAAAGTCTCCGTGTAGTCATTCTCTTATCCGAGTATAATCCCCACCTGTCCAGTAAACACTATTAAGGGGACTATTATATGAGCCTAGGGCTACACCTATAACCTCTAATGGTTGGGAGCCACCAGCCTGACTGGGATCTGCCTTCCCATGCCATCTGTCTGCCATCAATTAGGAAGATCTCAAATGTTATTGTGAAAATTGGGGGAGATGGAACATCCCATTGTTATCCCTTTCTCCATCTGGTGCAAACCAGAAGAGGTTTCAGTTGTTCTGTAGCAGACATGGAAACTATAGAAAGAGTCCAATACAAGTTTCTAAATGCATGCTGGTATGTGGCAGAACCTGAGAGCAAATGTGATTAGCTAGAGGGGAACTGACCTGTAAGCATTCACAAGGTCTAACCAGACTACATGGAGATTTAATTTATTGTACTCAGCTGTCTGGGTTCATTCTGAAATCATAGCCGAGTGTTTCACACAGCCAGGAAAAACCTGGGAAGCTTGCTTTCTGGCAACTGATGTCAATATGATTGTTTGCCAGGGGGTAGCTGGTCATACATTTTCCCACCACTGAGAAGAAAATCTTTCCTTCAACTTTTAGCAAAGTGATTCCTCTGAATTGGCTGAATATCACTCCTTTGGGATACAGGTGGTGTCCACTCTACCCCAAGGTGATGGGACGGATTGCATTTTCCAGGAAATGATCATCAGCCTCCACAAGGGCTTCAAGAGCCTATGGAAGTTCTTATATACGTTATAAGATACACCGTTATGTCCGGGTGCACATGCAGCTCTCGCATGTTCTACCAACTGTTTAACTACAGACCATTTTGGGGGAGAGGTGTCGAACTGCAAGGATGGCTCTGGTGGGTGAGGTACATAGCCTGGTAATCCAAGGGGTTCTCCTTCTGTCTGTCACTGACCTGGGGCCTCATGTATAACGCCGTGCGTAGAACTCGCACTATAACATGGCGTAAGCACAAAAGCCAAAATGTGCTTACGCACAGAAAAATCCAGATGCAGGAATCTGTGCGTACTCCAACTTCCACGTTCTTCCGCTACATAAATCCCGGTCAGCGTGAAAAGTAACGCTCGTACACGCACTTTATGTAACGCCCCAAATCCTCCCAGAATTACGCCTCTTTGAATATGCAAATCAATATAAATCGCCCTTAAGCTCAGCCATCTGTGAAAAGACAATGGGAAAAGCACGGGGGAAAATATAAGAATTTCAGCGAATACCAAGTGGAGGCAAAGGAAAAACATACAATATGTTCAAATAAACCGTGGTATAATCAACAAAAGGAAGTTGATCGAGTGACATAGCGTGTTGGAGAAACTTGAAAGCTCACGTTCACAAATCGCACAGTGCCGGAAATAAAAAAGAAGTCACATATCAAAGTCGCCGTGAAAAGCCGAGTTGTAAGCCCACCGTCTGAGTGTCATATGAAAGCTTATTAGGGTACAGAGAAAAAAAAGGCACACAGTGGGGAAAAAGCACGAAATGTCCACTTCAATCTCGACATTTCCACTTTAATCACGTAGTTTATTTTGTCATTAAAATAGAACATCATAAACTTCATCTTAAAACTGTTTAATTAACCAGTTTCTCAAATCACATCATAATTAAAGTAGCACGTTAAATGCTTTGTTTTGTATGTGATCTTCTATGTGCTCTGTGTGTGTGAATCACTACTTGCTTCTTAAACCAGCTCTCTTCCTCCGACTGTACACAGAATCCATTACATTCATGATATTACAGCTCTCCGAATAACTAAAATACTGAGATGTATACGTGATATTTTTATGATGATAGGATTTAAAGCATGTTATTAAACAGGGGTTTCACGGTGCAGTGATTGTGAGCGACCTTTGATGAAATAATTTATTGCAGCAGTACTCAAGGGCGTCTCTAGGCTTGTGACGGCACTGGGCAGAGAAAGAATCGGTGGCTCCTTCTCCCGCTAATGTCAGTAAGGTATCTTTTGCACGGTGGATGGCTACATCCGTTGCGGACACTCCATAGCCGCCTTGTGCTCATGACACAAGCGTTTAACTTTTGCCGAAATTTGTCACTGCATTTTAAGCTGTGTCATTATTTTCTCTTTCTGTTTTATATTTAATATATATTGACGTGGCCGCCCCTGCAGTTCTTGCCTTTCTTTCTCTGCGTAACCGATCGCCATACAATCAGCTCTGTGATAGACGTTAAGCCATCTGTAAGCTTAGAGCGCCGATTCTTCAAAATGTTTAAGGAACACTGAAATATCTTCGTAGTACATGTTTAATTATTCTATCCTTCACGCCACTCCCAGTGAGGAATATAGATTATTTAAATGAAGTTAAAGTTTAATCTGTATAATTTAATAAACATATTTTGCTGCATTTCATCTTAAAACTGATATTGTCATCATATGTAAATACGCACTTTATAAAGTGGCTCAGGTTGTGCGATATTATAACTGTAGTGCAAATTTACAGTGAGGTGATTGTACTTATAAGTACAAACAGTAATACAAGGTGCAATTGATTGAGTACGTTTATAGTTCTTGGGATGAAACTGTTTCTGAACCGCGAGGTCCGTACAGGAAAGGCTTTGAAATGTTTAGCAGTGGCTGAGGCAGCGTGTGCTTGGTGCTGTATACCAATAATTCTCTTTCCGATCAGCTGCTGCAGTGATTCACACTCAGATACAGTGATATAAATACTCCGAGTGGCGCAGTGAGAGTAATATGGAAAAAGATGATCCGCTGTGGCAACTCCTAACGGGAGGAGCTGAAAGAAGAAGAAGGAGAAGAAGGTGCAGTGAGAGTAACAACGCTAAAGCAGTTATGGTATTTGGAATACTATGGCTATTCCCTGGACCATTATATTGTTACAAGTTAATTACAATCAGATGCTTTACACTAATAGACAATATGCGGTTAGTTTCAGTGTATTTATAAAGCCGTGTCAGGAAAATTAAGAGTAACCACACAGGAACAGTACCACTGCTTTGACGCTGGGTGCCGCCAGTCTGCAAAACTGAGCGGAGAACTTGCGTACGACAAGGTATGAGGTACCGTGTAAAAGTGCGTGGCTTTACGCCAAGTTTAGGTTTTATACATTGCGATTTGAACGCAACATTTCTGTGCATACGCACCGTTTATACATGAGGCCCTTGGTCCTTAACATATTCCTCCATCTCCTGCCAAGTAGTCTGTAGCGTCTTCTCTCCCAGCAGTCCTCAGGCTTACTTGAAGGAACCCCGATAAAAGCTAACTCTTGCATCCTCCCTTCAGCTTTCACGTTTCCTGATCTTTTATATCTTATCTCAGGTGTAAAAGCCTTACTTTGGTCCAGTTCCACCAATTCTTCAGTTCCTCCTTTTCTTGGTCCTTGGATTTTTATCCAAGCTTTCCACAGGAGACATCCCTCCTTTACCAGATGGAGGATCTCCTTCACCCTTCTTCCTTTCTGTTTAGGAATGATCTCCTTCTGTGGCATCTCTCCAAATCTCTCCTTACCTTCCTCGTAAATAATATGACCCAAGATGTTCAAATCAAGTCAAGTCAAATCAGTTATTTATAAAACACATTTACAATATCTGAAAGTGAACCAAAGTGCTGTACAAGAAAGGATAAAAGAGACAGTTAACATTATACTCTCACCGGCCAGTTTATTAGGTACGCCTGTTCAAATGCTTGTTAACACAAATATCTAATCAGCCAATCACGTTGCAGCAACTCAATGCATTTCGGCCTGTAGACATTGTCAAGATGACCTGCTGAAGTTCAAACTGAGCATCAGAATGGAAAAGAAAGGGCATTGAAGTGACTTTGAACGTGGCATAGTTGGTGGTGCTCTGAGTGTTTCAGAAACTACTGATGTACTCGGTTTTTCACACACAACCATCTCTAGAGTTTACAGAGAATGGTCTGAAAAAGGGAAAATGTCCAGTGAGCGGCAGTTCTGTGGGTGAAAAGGCCCTGTTGATGCCAACGGTGAGAGGAGAATGGCCAGACTGGTGTGAGCTGATAAAAAGACAACAGTAACTCAAATGAGCACTCGTTACAACTGAGGTGTGCAGAAGAGCATCTCTGAACACAGAATACGTCAAATGTCAAATCAGGTGGGCTACAGCAGCGGGAGACCACACCGGGTGACACTCCTGTCAGCTAAGAACATGCCAATGGAGGTGACAGCAAAATTGGACAAAAGCAGATTGAATAAAATGTTGCCTGGTCTGATGAGTCTCGATTTCTGATGTGACATTCAGATGGTGGGGTCAACAACATGAAAACATGGATCCACCCTGCCTTAAATCAATGGTTCAGGCTGGTGCTGGTGGCTTAATGGTGTAGGGGATATTTTCTTGGCGGCTTTGGGCTCCTTAGTACCAATTGTGCATCGTTTAAATGGCAAAGCTAACCTGAGTCATGTTGCTGACCATGTCCATCCCTTTATGACCACAGCGTACCCATCTTCTGATGGCACCTTCCAGCAGGATAATGCACCATGTCACAAAGCACAAATCATCTCAGACTTTTTCTGAACATGACAATGAGCTCACTGGACTCAAATGACCTCCACAGTCACCAGATCTCAATCCAGTAGAGCATCTCTGGGATGTGGTGGGACGGGATGTGCATCTGACAAATCTAAAGCGACTGTGATGGTCATATGGACCAGAATCACTGGGGAATGCTTCCAGCACCTTGTTGTATGAAGAATTATGGAGGTTCTGAAGGTAGAAGGAGGTCCAACGGGGTACTAGCAAGGTTCACCTGATAAACTGGCTGGTGAATATAAATATATATACACAAGTAACTGTGCATTGCATGATAAAGTGCAGTGAATCCACTTGACTTGACCATTCCTAGTTTTCATGCTCTTTCTCTGTACGTTTATCATTCGTTTGCTCAGAATTTGATGCGTTTGCTGCTTCCTGAGCAGCTCTTCTTTTCTCCACCCTAGCGGCCCGCTTCTTCTCTTGTTTCGTCGGCATCTTTTCATGTTCAAACTGATTTAAGTCCGTGTTTGTGTTAAAATGACTTAGTACGTTTTCCTTAATTTTTCACTTAAACTGGCACTGAAGTCTTCAATCTGCCTCAAGAATGATTTAAGATACGGAGAGGCAGTGCAAGAGATGGCGAAGGTGGTAGGGATTAGAATGGCGCCCGTACGCATGCGCCGCTGCCGACAGTTGATTCTATAATAAAATAAAAATAAAAAGAGGAATATCCTTGGAGGTCAATCATCACCCCGAAAGCGGATAGTAGGCATCATGTAGTATATGTTGTGATAAATGGCCGGCAGTTCACCCCGGCCAATACCCCCACGTCGCTAGATGGAGTCCTCCCTGCAATATGGAGGTGCAGGCCATCATGGACAATGGAGTTTGGTTTCACAGCCCTGCTGGATACAATGGGAGCTACCAGGGGACGCTGCAGGGAGCAACAGGGACTTGTATTTTCCATATAGCCCGGAAGTACTCCTTACTCACGGGGACGGATGAAACGAGTACTTCCGGGCTGAAGAAAAGAAGGAGTTTTCATCTGACCCGGAAGTGCAATGAAATCACATGGACTGAGGAACAGAAGTACTTCTGGGTCAAGAAATATAAAAGGACTCTGGGAAACCCCAACAGGAGAGCCGAGTTGGGAGGAAGGGTGACGGAGCTGCTGGGAGGAAGAGGAGGATTTATTGTGCCTGATTATTGTGGTTTATTATTATTATTATTGTATTAATGAGTATAGTGGAGGTGGAGGTGCTTTGTGCACATTATTGAAATAATAAATTCATTATTGGGACTTTTTACCTGGTGTCTGGACGTGTGTTCTGCGGGTATTACGGGGCGAAAGCAACCCCTACTGCCACAATGTGTACCATATTTCAAGTCAATAGGTCAAATGGTTTGCGAGCTACAGGTGATGTAAAATCCTGGACAGACATACAAACAGCCATGGTAGCGTATTACATAGCAACATACTTGTTTAACTCTTTGAGGGCTGAATATTTTTTCAAAAAACAGTTTCTGAAAAGCAATGGCTTCACACAGAAATCAAGATAAAACGTCTGTTGCTGCATGCTGTGGCAGCCAGTCGGACAAGAATGTGCAGCAGGCTTGCTGCCAAGCTGTCTTCACACGGCTGGGGCAGCAGCAGCGATCACGGTCGCAGTGCATTGCAGTCTAGTTTCTACCTCTTATCAATAAGTGGCACTCCTCCCTGGCGAACATTGCCATAGGCATATCAGCTTAATGAACCTGATTAGCACCGTAATTAGCTGGGGACCAGTCAACTGAAGCTGGCACGTCACATTCGTTTTTCGATCACTTGTATCAAAATCGGAGCCCGACAACTCATAGTTCAGTTTAGAAATAATAGGCAAAACGTCGTCCACGCAGTAGTTTGTTTTATGCAATCACTTTGATCTCTCGCCAGCTGTCAGGGCCATTTTTGCTGCTCACACAACCACAGAAAATCTAGGTCAATCCAATGAAGCTAACGTTCCTTCTAGCAACGAGAGTCCAACTAAAACACAACGGTTGGTTTTTTCACAGTGTACAGTTGATTACCACCATCAACTCCTGCTTTTGACAAAAGGCAACATCAGCCCTGAAGGAGTTAACCGACACCTTTACCCATTGCTTTTTTCCCCAGTTGGAGCACCGGCAGGTGAAGTGCCATGTTCTTGTTTCCAAGGAGTGAGTAGTAGGATTTGAACTCACAATCTCAGTATTTTAAGTCCAAAGCCTTAACCACTACACCACACCACACCACACTGCCTGCCTTGTCACACACATCACAGGACTACAAATATAACCCACCATTACATAAAAGAGAAACTCAAAATACACACAGCCATGCAGACATATTAATAATCGTGAGCCAGCTTATACAAATATAATGTCAACCTCTTCCAGGCTGAAATGCCAGTAAGAAGACTGATGACTTAAAAATGGCCAATGTCGGGGCAGACCTAACATAAT
The DNA here is from genome assembly GCF_016835505.1 of Polypterus senegalus. Lineage (NCBI taxonomy): Eukaryota > Metazoa > Chordata > Cladistia > Polypteriformes > Polypteridae > Polypterus > Polypterus senegalus. The sequence continues at coordinate 12,008,565 of NC_053164.1, read as the reverse complement.
AAGCCATTTCAAAGAAAAGGAGCAGCCTTGACTTTGTGTCAACCTCGGCACACCTAAGAGCAACTGGTTAGTAGACTGCAGTGCTCATGTTGGCACAAACAAGTGAAGAAGTTCTAAAAACAAGTAACATAATTTAAAAGTCAATTCTGCAGCAGACCAGGAGGGAATGGTGCGAGGTCAGTATTGGTGAAATATGACCACGCTTACCAGGGCCATATTAACATATGGGCACAATGGGCACTGGCAGGGGGGCACCAGGAGTGTAGGTGCCCACAATGTTTCTGATGCCTATGTATGTTTCCGTTTTGTCGATCAAAAGAGGGGCTCCAGCACACTGCTTTACCTGGGGGCCTATGATGCTGTTAAAATGGCCCCAAGTCTTTTACAGGAGTGAGCAGCAGCGTTCTGGATTAGTGGCAGTTGTCATAACACAGCCTGATCAACACGTGCATACAAAGAATAGTCCAAACGACATGTCATAAAAGCATGGATGACCTTTTCAAGATCACTAAAAGAAAGGTGTGATACAATTCAGGGGTGTCAGTGAGCCCCAAACCCCCAAATACAAACACAAAAAGAGTCCCAGGTTCAAACAATGGAAGGTTTGTTAGAATCTCCTCCACAAAGTATCACAAGCACAAGGAATCTCTCTCTCCACAATTCACAAATGTTCATTCCATAAATACTCTCTCCACCACACTGCCCTCCTCCAGTTGAGTGATGCTCTCCTTCTTCCCAGTTCCAACTTGCCTGGATAAGGCAGTGTGGTCCCTTTTATTGAGGACCTGGGAGACTGCCCAATGGAAGCACTTCCGGGTCATATGGAAGTCCTATTGTAGGAAGCGCGTCTCCCTGCAGCACCCCCTTTGCCTCACCCAGGAACCCCAGCAAGGCTGTGCTGCTGAACTACAGTCCCCAGCATGCCCTGGTCCCATACTGGGCACCGATATCCAGGGCCGCTGCCATCTAGCGTCCTGGGGGAATAAAGGGCTGTGCTGCCAGTTCCCAGCATGCCCTGCTGGTCTGATACTGGGCACCGATATCCAGGGCCGCTGCCATTTAGCGTCCTGGGGGAATAAAGGGCTCTGCTGCCAGTTCCCAGCATGCCCTTCCGGTTCCATACTGGGCATCGATATCCAGGGCCGTTGCCATCTAGCGTCCTGGGGGAATAAAGGGCTGTGCTGCCAGTTCCCAGCATGCCCTGCTGGTCCCATACTGGGCACCGATATCCAGGGTCGCTGCCTTCTAGTGTCCTGGGGGAATAAAGGGTCCCCAAAGATGTCTTCTTCTGTTGGGCTATCTGTTCATCTTCTCCAGCCATCACTTCAAGTCTGGCTCCTTCCTCCTTCTTCCTTCCTATCCTGGTTGGGATGTCCATCTGTCTGTTTGGAGCCTCCCATCCGGATAAGGAACCATACCCTACTTTTGTCAGGATGCCCGCCCAACCCCTGTGGCATTTACAAAGGGTAGCCCTTGCCTAACCTAATACACTCAGCTGAAAAAAAGCTGCATTTAAACACTGAATTGATCTTTTTCTGGAGTTGAATGAGCTGGGAAATATCAGGCCTAAGTTCCTAACTGAAGCTTTATGATATATGACAAGGGGTCCAAGAGCAACATAAGGGACATCCAAGGTTTCTGAGCTTTTCAACACCACAATCTCAGTCAGGTATAGGACCAATTAATGAATTAATAAATTAAATAAATGTGCGGCCTCCTTCAAACATAAGGTCCTTTGCCAGAGGATATTTCAATGTATTCTTTACTCTTCCCATTCAGCCCCTGTTAGGGTTAACAGCTAAACATGCGTTGCAGATGCTCCTGAGTCATGCAGGTCTTCTCCTTCTTCTTCTTCCTCTTTCCATTCATCCCAATGCCATGTTTCTAAATGGCCATTTCTATTTCACTGTATGTTTTTATGTCCTTCAATGCCTTCTCAGTTTCTTTACTTCTCACGTTAAGAAAGAACACAAGGGTGAGGCTGGGGGGCCTTCTTTATCAGTTGAAACACAAGTTCTCCTCTCCTACTGCTGTGAGTGGCAGACTTTGGGAGTTTGAGGTGGTGACTCCATTGCGAGGCCTTCATTCTGGGTCATCCAAAGTGAGAACCCAGTTTCACTGAAGTAGATATGGAAGCGCAGGCCTTCACGTAAGCCTACCAAGAGGAGGACAATACAAACATGAAACAAGAAGAAATGTGGATGTTTTCATTTCTTTCTTTCTTTTTTTTTAAAGTCTTATCTTTTGTCTTCAGAGTCTTCTGCTACACTTTATCTGTGACTTTCAGGGCCTTCTCATGCAGGCACACCTACTGTATCAAACAGAGACATGAGTGGTTGCTGGCTCCCTTTTATAGGTCACCTGGAAGTGCTCCAGGTGTTTGATCACCAAGATCCGGTGGGCACGTCCAGGTGTGATGAAACCGTTGCCCACACAGGCTCAGGAGTCTCAAACACAGCACCCCGTGGTGGTACCTGCGGGACCCAACAGGGCTGCCCCCAACTCCAATTCCCAGGGAGACCTGTGGGAATCCGAGGCATTACACCAGCCCAGGGTGGCGGCCATCTAGCGTCCAGGGGGAGGTATTGCACTGGCCAGGGCTGCTCCCCCGGAGTACAGTGTGCAGGGGCGTCCCGGCTGGGCATGGACGCCAGGCGCCTTTCACACCCTGTACAATGAAATTCTTTTTTTGCTGTTCACACCAAATGTCAATGGTTAACAAACCAACGTACAAAGATAAACATAAATAATAAGTAGCACATAGATAATAAGTAATAGAGGCAGCATAAAGTATAAAACCAGAATAAAAGTATAAAGTGTAATGTGCAGGTAATCCTAAAGGGAAAATCAAATATATACAGCCACAGAAAACATAAAAAACAAAAATAAAGACTCACAAGACAGATAGTACAGTGACTCTATCGCGATTTTGTTCTCATACTCGCTTACGTCACTATGCATGCGCTATCTGAGAACTTTTATCTAAGCCCTACGATGGCTCCTAAACGTGCTGCTTTTTCTAAGCCTTCTGACAATAAAACTAAGCGCCAGAGGAAGATGTTTACTATCCAGGAGAAGGTGAAACTCTTGAATATGATTAAAGATGGCAATACCCTACAAAAGCCTCCTCACGCATATGAAAAGACAGCCAGCAACTGCCTATCAAGATGTTCTTCAGCCGCACACCCAGACACCCACTGCCTACTCCTAGTACTCCTTCACTGAAGACAACGACGCACCTGCTGAAGATACTGCACCACCTCTGAAGACTCTCCTACTGAGGCCGTGCCTTCATAGATTAGTAGTTGTGTGTAATTAAATGTACAGTACAATAATCTACTATAGAAAAGCGGTCGGGATTGTCCTTCCGTCCCGTGAGTGCAAAGCGTAGCGGTATTCCGCTTATCACAGACTTACTACTTGCGGCTTGCGGTACGAAGCGACATGATGTGAGCAGAGTTCTGGTGCTCTCATCGTTCCCTTGCTTTTGTGCGCGATGCGCTGGAAAAATAGACAAAATGATGTCTCTGGAAATAATTAATGTTGATGGAGTACAAATGCCTCACCGCGTAGTAAATATCAGAGAAGATGGTGCTTGCTTATTCTCATCTATAGCTTATTTAGTGCATGAAATTCCGTCTTTAGCGGTACAGATTCGGGCTGACATTGTACGACTTTGGACAGGCACTTGAGGGGATAAAAAAAAGATGTTATGAATGGGCACTTTGATGTTCTCATTCCCTACACTTACATGCCTGATGTACACATGGAGCGCACAATAATTGAAGATAAAAGTCGTTCGCCTTAAAAGGCGGGTGAGCCTAGTAATAATATGATATTTGTAACATCTAATATGTCTTATTTTCTCTCATTTTGTCTAATATATTGGGTAATACGAGTGTAATGGTGACTAAAGGGTGTTATTTCATGTCTAGAGGGCTCTAATAATGTTAAAAAACGTATTTAGAAGGTCGTAAACAGGTTTTCTATACTCTAACTGCGAAAATATTTGATTTATAAATTAAGAATCCTACTTTGCGAAAATTCATTTATCACGGTAGAGTCTGGAACGGATTAACCGTGATAAGCGAGGGTTCACTGTACAGCTAATCACTCAATCAATCACTAACTAAATAAATAAAAATAAACTGAACAAGTACATTGAGTGGCAGCATTGAATTTCCTGATAGCAGTGGGCAGAAATTTCCCCAAAAAGCCCTTCTCAGCACACGCTGTGAGATTCGCGTAACTTTGGCGGTGTCATCTCTCAGTTCCTCCACTGGCTGAGATTCAGATTCATATCGTATGTCTCTTCATTCTTTTATTTATGTTGATTATGTGCATCCTTCTTGATTTAGGAATTTGGTCCAAGCAGAAAAGCTGCCTATGTTATGTTCTGTGTGTTTTGAGGGCGGTTCCTAAAGAGGCGGGGTCACCTGCCAATCACCACTAGGGACCACCCTCTCCAACCTATAAATTCAGAGTTCCAACCTATAAATCCCACAGTTCCTTGCAGTTGATGTTAAACACACTTCGCAGCGGTGAGTATCTGAGTTTCTTCTATTTAAAAAACTGCTGAAAACTCAGTACTTTAACATGGCTTACTCATAAATTCATTTTAGTTTAATCCTAATGCTCTGTATATTCTATTAATTATCATTACTATTCATGGTGTCTTCAAAATCTGTACTAACTCCTACTCTCTCTTCTGTTCTTCTTGGTGACCTACGCGACCACCACCTGATCAAAGGATGATGGATTAAAGGCCAGAAGTCCACGTGACCGTCATCATCAAGTCCTTCCATGAGAACCCTGAATACAATGAGGACTGATCATTTATGTTAGGTAGAATGCCTAGAGGGGCCGGGTGGTCTCATTGCCTGGAACTCCTGCAGATTTTATTTTCTCTTCAGCCGTCTGGAGTTTTTTTGTTTTTGTTTTTTCTGTCCTCCCTGGCCATCGGACCTTACTCTTATTCTATGTTAATTAGTGTTCTCTGATTTTAATTCTTACTTTGTCTTTTTTCTCTTTCTTCATCATGTAAAGCACTTTGAGCTCCATTATTTGTATGAAAATGTGCTATAGAAATAAATGTTGTTGTTGTTGTTGTATTGGATTTTTGACCTGTTTGTGGCCTTATTGTTTTAGGCAACTCCATTTGGTGTCTTTGTGCTCTACGGTGGTTCATTGGTATTGAGGAACTTATGTTTAGTTTGGGCTCTGCAAAAATGCATCAATGAAAAACTCTTTTTTGGGGTCATCATAACACTTTTAAACCATTAGTAGGCCGGTTATTCATCTTTGTGCTGTGTGGCATATTGACATGATGTTAACATGACTTGTTCATATGAGGGATTCCCGGGTCTTATACTAAATATGTAATATCAAGAGAAATGTGTCTCAGTGATGCCACCTCAGACCACCCCAAAGTGACATTTTGTTTGTAGGTCACATTGCAGAGATGAGTAAACACTTCATTGATGCTTTGTAAGTGTCATGAAGACCCCATGAAGGGTGTGTTCAGGTCATGTTACATACGAGTTAATGAGTAATAGTTGCATTGGTGCAGGACCTAAACTAAAGTGTTACCAAAATCTTTTAATCCTGTCAAGATCCTGTACTTGCCCTTTACAGTGGCCAGGGTTTTAAGTGGTCATTTTTGGAGGTCTTGGGGGCTTTGTGCTTGGGAACACTGAGCTCATAACAGGCAGGCTCATTGTGTTTATGGGCACCCCTGTGGCTGGGACTGAAGCTGCTGGTTTGGACAAAATGAATGGCAGCTCATAGTGCTGGTGACTCAGGCTGATGCAACTTGTCAGGGCCATTACAGGATATTCAAATGCTTTAACCTCCTTAGTGTTACATTTTTCCTCGAAAAAACAGCTAAAAAAAATTTCATCAGCACAGCTACAAGGGGGCAGCACACATGAGCAAGATAGAGAGCACAGCATACAAAAGTGGCAGCATAGGCGAGACTCGTGGTTCAAGTGTTTAGCCAATTTGAAAAGAACGTGAGACCAGGAGTCACAATACTGTCTGTGACCGTCACCTTAGTCTTTTGAGACTACCAGAAAAAGAAAAAAAAAACTTTTCTAAAAATCAAATCTTCTAAATATTTGTTATTACTGTAATAAAAAAAATGTTGAACTAATTAAAACTAAACTGGTTTTCAAAAATCTGTGTAAAGGTCACCTGATGCAACTTTTACACATCCAGTGAGTCATTATGAAAGACTTCTTACCGCCTGCCGCAAAATTCCTTCCTTATTTTACCGTAATATTTAAATCTCCTCCAAATATAGCAAGCAATGAGTGACTCATCATCTTTCAGAGGAAGGTAACTTAAAGGTGACCATCTGGGACTTAAATATTTGAAAGTGGTTTGATCTTTAGAACCTGATTTAATTAAAGTTTACATTTTAGTAGGTTTTGAATGAAAGGCACTATATAATAGATAGATAGATAGATAGATAGATAGATAGATAGATAGATAGATAGATAGATAGATAGATAGAGTGAAAGGCACTATATAATAGATAGATAGATAGATAGATAGATAGATAGATAGATAGATAGATAGATAGATAGATAGATAGATAGATAGATAGATAGATAGATAGATGTGAAAGGCACTATATAATAGATAGATAGATAGATAGATAGATAGATAGATAGATAGATAGATAGATAGATAGATAGATAGATAGATAGATAGATAGATAGATAGATAGATAGATAGATAGAGTGAAATGAAAACACAAGTTAACAAAATGTACTGTTACCAACCTTTAACGAGTACAGATCTGCTGGTTAGAATCTAATATTGTCAAAAATGTTAATTTCCAAGTCAGGTAAATACAGACATCCTCCAAGGAAGGAGCAGTTCTGTTATCACAAGTTGGTATTGTTTGTAATCTCAAGCAAACAAAAACTTCAAAGTGGTGACTCCTTTGCAATACAGCTATGATATATGGCCGGCCAGTCATCCCAGCGAATATCCCAGGCTGCCAGGTGGAGCCCTCCCTGCAGCATGTAGGGCCCCTGAATGCCAGCAGGGAATTATGGACAATGGAGTTTTCATCCACAGCCCTGCTGGATACCACAGGGGCAGCTAGAAGGCGCTGCAGGGAGGAGCAACGATTGTTTAGCCTACAACCCGGAAGTGCGTCCTAGTCACATGGACAGAAGAAATGACGTGCTTCCAGGTTGAAAAAAGGGAGTTTTTTATCTGACTCAGAAGTGTTACCAGTCACATGGACGGAGACCGAAGAAACGCTTCCGCATCAAGGTCTATAAAAAGGACTATGGGAGATCCCAGGGTTGAGCTGAGTCGGGAGGAAGGGGACGACGCGTCTGGGAGAGTGGAGAATTTATTGTTATTGTATTGATTGGTTATTGGATGAGTATTGTGGAGTGGAGGGTGCTTTGTGCACTTTTGTGTCCAAATAAAAAAATTTATTGGATTTTTACCTGGAGTCTGGCGTCTAGTCCGAGGGTTCAAGGAGACGACAGCGCCCCCAATCTGTCACACAGCAAATACCTCCATCCTGCAGACGGCCTTTACACAATCAGTAACTGGATTACCCAGGAAATCGAAAAAAAGGTCCCCTTCTGACATAAATGATCATTTTTTTTTTGCACATTTACAGATTTTACTAATATTCTGGCTACAACAGGGGGCTTGCCCACCTATATATATATATATATATATTTATATATACACACCTATATACACTGCTCACAAAAATTAAAGGAACACTTTAAAGAAACACATTAGATACATCAGATCTCAATATGAAGTTGGATATCTATACAAATAACGACAGGGCAATGTCTTAGGAACAAAAGGATGCCAAGTCTTTTAATGGAAATAAAAGTTTTCTGCCTACAGAGGGCTCAATTGTGTAGACACCCTAAAATCAGAGTGAAATGAAGATGTGGCAGGCTAGTCCATTTTTCAAAAACTTAATTTCTGCTACTCAAAATGCTTTTCAGTATCTTGTGTGGCCCCACGAGCTTGTATGCATGCTTGACAACGTCGGGCATGCTCCTAATGAGACGACGGATGGTGTCTTGTGGCATTTCCTCCCAGATCTGTATGAGGGCATCCCTGAGCTGTTGTACAGTCTGAGGAGCAACCTGGCGGCGCCTAATGGACCAAACATAATGTCCCACAGATGTTCTATTGGGTTTAAGTCAGGGGATCGTGAAGGCCATTCAATTGTTTCAATTCCTTCATCCTCCAGGTACTGCCTGCATACTCTTGCCACATGAGGCCGGGCATTGTCGTGCATTAGGAGGAAACCAGGACCTACTGCACCAGCGTAGGGTCTGACAATGGGTCCAAGGATTTCATCCTGATACCTAATGGCAGTCAAGATGCCGTTGTCTAGCCTGTAGAGGTCTGTGAGTTGCTCCATGGATATGCCTCCAAGATCATCACTGACCCACCACCAAACCAGTCATGCTAAATGATGTTACAGGCAGCATAATATTCTCCACGGCTTCTCCTGACCCTTTCACGTCTTTCACATATACTCAGGGTGAACCTGCTCTCATCTGTGAAAAGCACAGGACGCCAGTGGTGGACCTGCCAATTCTGGTATTCTATGGCAAATGCCAATTGAGCTTCCCGGTGCTGTGCAGTGAGCACAGGGCGCAGTAGACATTTGGGCCCTCAGGCAACCCTCATGAAGTCTGTTTCTGATTGTTTGGTCAGAGACATTCACACCAGTGGCCTGCTGGAGGTCATTTTGTAGGGCTCTGGCAGTGCTCATCCTGTTCCTCCTTGCCCAAAGGAGCAGATACTGGTCCTGCTGATGGGTTATGGACCTTCTATGGCCCTCTCCAGCTCTCCTAGAGTAACTGCTTGTCTCCTAGAATCTCCTCCATGCCCTTGAGACTGTGCAGGAGACACAGCAAACCTTCTGGCAATGACACGTATTGATGTGCCATCCTGGAGAAGTTGGACTACCTGTGCAACCTCTGTAGGGTCCAGGTATCGCCTCATGCTACCAGTAGTGACACTGACTGTAGCCAAATGCAAAACTAGTGAAGAAACAGTCAGAAAAGATGAGGAGGGAAAAATGTCAGTGGCCTCCACCTGTTAAACCATTCCTGTTTTGGGGTCATCTCATTGTTGCCCCTCTAGTGCATCTGTTGTTAATTTCATTAACACCACAGCAGCTGAAACTGATTAACAACCCCTCTGCTACTTAACTGACCAGATTAATATCCCATAAGTTTCATTGACTTTATGCTATACTCTGATTAAAAGTGTTCCTTTAATTCTTTTGAGCAGTATATATATATATATATATATATATATATATATATATATATTGTGAACGCTGGCCCCGGCACAGACAGACGGACATCATATTTTGCTCCCCACACACCGTTTATTTACAATAATATACAAAAGTCACGTGCACTCACAATAACCCCAGTGCCTTCTGCACCGATTCCCCCAAGTCCAGGGCCCACAGTCCTGTGCCTTGCTTCCTGGTCGCCTCCTGTCCACGCTCTCCAGCTCAGTCCTTCTTCCTCCCGACTTCCACCAATGACTGGAGGGAGGCGGCCCCTTAAATAATGCCCCGGATGAGCCCCAGGTGCTTCCTCCATCCTTGGCCACGCCCCAGCGTGGCGGAAGTGTCGGCTGCCTTCCTGGCGCTCTCCGGCGCCACACAATGTCTTCCCCGGCACTTCCTGGTGTGGCGGAAGTGTCGGGTTCCCGGGATAATCAGGCACGGGGGCGCCGCCTGGCGGTGGCCACGGGTCCCTACAGGGCTGGGCTTCAAAGCCCTGTACCTGAGGCCCGTGCCTAACCAGGACGGACGCCCCACTCTGTCTGGAGGAGGCACTCGCCCTCCTCCGGTCCTCAAGCGTCCGGCGGGCTCCTGCCCGACCGGCAACCGCACGGATAAACCGGCATCGGGGCGCCGCCTGGCGGTGACCACGGGCCCCTACAGGGAAGGGCTTCCATGCCCTCAACCCGTGGCCCCAACAGAACCAGGACGGACGCCCCTCGCGGTCTGGAGGAGGCACAAGCCCTCCTCACGTCCTCCTGGGCGTCCCGGCCGGGCTCCAGCCCGGCCGGGGCCACAGTGCCCACCGCTAGCGAGGACACGTGGGTCGAGCGACACAACCGAAAGGCAGCACGTCCCCAGCGATGGTCCTACTATGTCCCCAGGGTCCAACACGGCACCCTGGGACATCTGTCTTCGCACCCTCGCCGGCGCAAACGTCCCCCTGTGGTCTGCGCCGCTCTCGCCCCGCTGTTCCCCCCAGCGGGGTCACGTAGTCCTCCCGGCGTGGAGCACTCCCGCGGGGCGGCCCGTTCCAGGCGGGCAGGTCCCGCCGACGTCGGCCTCAGCGCTCGTCGGGGCTTCGGCCTGTAAAATAAAGAAAAGAGGGCCAGAAGCACAGCGAGGACACTCATCCCAGCGTCGGTCTCCGTATCGACCGTGCTCCTGCCCCCCTCCGACAGCCCCCAACTTGCCTGCTGAAGTCCTCCGCCGCAGGTTCCATGCCCGTCCTCTCGTCCACGGCACCGCACTCGCAGGCGGCTCGCCTAGCCGCCCAGGGGATCTCCTCTGCCCACACAGAGGACGGCCCTTCTCCGGGCGCGCGCACCCAGCGCCGCGCCCTCTCCTCGGAGGAACCGGCATTCACCCGCCGGTTCCTCCTTCTTTTCTTGGGCGCACTGGCGGTCTGGGTCTGAGCACAGCAAAGCTCAAATCCAGCCCGTCTGCGTCCAGGCAAGCGACAGGAGACAGTTGCAGGCTTGGGCGCGGGCGCTAGGACCCAGGGCACTCAGCAGCCCGATCCTACCCGCCTCTGCATACTCGAGCTCCTCGCCTCGCTAGCTGTCTGCACCGCGGCGTCTGCTGTCGGGAGGTTGCCTACTCGGAGCCGCTCGTCCTGTAAACAGTCACGGCCATGTTCGGCGAACCCCCCCACTTGCTTTACGGGGCAGGCAACACTCACCACTCCCGCCGTGTTCTGTCTGCCTCCGGTTCCAGCGCCGCGCCGTTCCTCCGTCTCACGCGGTGTCACTCCCGGCGCGACCGCCTTCTCCATCAGCTGCTCGCACTGAGCGACTAGAACACGCAGCAACTCCTCAAAAGGCGGCTTGGCGGGCGAAGGACTCCTCCGGCACGCCGAGCCGCTGGTGGAAAGAGAGAGACAGACGTCGGTGGGCTTACCTGTCGATCGGCTCCACGCGTCGCCTGCCTCCTCTGGGCCACTCCCTCTGGCCCAATCGGGTCCTTCTCCGACACGAGACTGGCATTCCTTGGGCCCGCCTCTATCCAATCATCGGCGGGCACGCAAGACACACCGGCCAATCCGTGCCTGTCAGCGGCGGGACCTCCGGCCCGCGGCCATCTTGCCTCCCCTGCTCCGAGTGCGGAGACGTGCCTCCTCGCCGCGTTGTGGCTGCGGCGATTCCTGAGCCGCAGCGGCTCCGACTCCGCAGCCTTCTCTGCTGCTGCCGTCGCCGCGCTGCCGTCAGCCCGCGGCCCGGCGTGCTCCTGCCACGGACGCGGATCCGGTTCGTCCCTGCCTGTAGAAAACAAAGTACAACCGACCCCGGAGGGCCGATTACTGCAGGGCAGGGCACTCACCTCCCGGATCCCGTCATGCCGAGGCCCCCGCCTCGGTGTGGCCTTTTGCGTAGCGACGCCGGCCTGGCTGTCCGTCCCGACAGCGCGACTTTCGGAGCCCGCTGCGCTCCGGCGATGTCGAGTCCTCCTCCGCACCCGGGGAAAGCAATCCCGCTGTCGGTGGCGGTTTCTGAAGCAACGCCCGCTGGTTGTGCGGGCGCTCCGCTGCCAGTGTGTGGGTCGCTGCTGCGCCGGGCCGTTCACAGAAATTTTTGATTTAACAATACAGGTCCCGCCTTGAACCAGGCGGAGTATCCTGCCGACTACGCCACTGTGAACGCTGGCCCGGCACAGACAGACGGACATCATATTTTGCTCCCCACACACCGTTTATTTACAATAATATACAAAAGTCACGTGCACTCACAATAACCCCAGTGCCTTCTGCACCGATTCCCCCAAGTCCAGGGCCCACAGTCCTGTGCCTTGCTTCCTGGTCGCCTCCTGTCCACGCTCTCCAGCTCAGTCCTTCTTCCTCCCGACTTCCACCAATGACTGGAGGGAGGCGGCCCCTTAAATAATGCCCCGGATGAGCCCCAGGTGCTTCCTCCATCCTTGGCCACGCCCCAGCGTGGCGGAAGTGTCGGCTGCCTTCCTGGCCGCTCTCCGGGCGCCACACAATGTCTTCCCCCCGGCACTTCCTGGTGTGGCGGAAGTGTCGGGTTCCCGGATAATCAGGCACGGGCGCCGGCTGGCGGTGGCCACGGGTCCCTACGGGGCTGGGCTTCAAAGCCCTGTACCTGAGGCCCCGTGCCTAACCAGGACGGACGCCCCCACTCTGTCTGGAGGAGGCACTCGCCCTCCTCCGGTCCTCCAAGGCGTCCCGGCCGGGCTCCTGCCCCGACCGGCAACCGCCGCGGATAAACCGGCATCGGCGCCGCCTGGCGGTGACCACGGGCCCCTACAGGAAGGGCTTCCATGCCCTCAACCCGTGGCCCCAACAGAACCAGGGCGGGCGCCCCTCGCGGTCTGGAGGAGGCACAAGCCCTCCTCACGTCCTCCTGGCGTCCCGGCGGGCTCCAGCCCGGCGGGGGCCCAATATATATATATATATATATATTTTTTTTTTCTAAAGCTAAAATTAGAGCTAAAATTATTTTGTACAAAAGTAAAAGAAAACGTTCAAATAAGTGTTGGATCTAGAACTATGCACTCAATATATCAATAATGTTTATACCCCCATTCAAGCTGAAACCACGACGAAGGGCATGACGGGAGAAGGCATTATACCTTCTCATGGTCACCGGGACCACGCGGTGCCTCTTGAATCAGCACATTGTGACAGAAAGAGCCTGTGGCTAAAAGTGTAAAAGAGGGCGCGGGCAGCATTAGTCATGGCCTCTAGTTTTTGCCTATCAACCTCATTTGTTTTTTCTGCCAGTGCCTCCAGCAGGTGCAGGTCAGCCCTGTAATAAATGTTATCATCACCCCTCCACATCTTACGCTGCTCGACAGACTGAGATGGGTCTCCTACGTGTACTTGATGGTGCTCAATCCAAATATGAAGTCAGAGGCTCATTTTTCTGTTTTCATCATGCAGTTTCATAGTGGAATACATTTTTTAAGCATTAATTTCTACTACATATTTTTGTGCATTTCAGCTATGGCCACGAACAAGGCATAGAGGAGGAAGACTGGTTGATTCACACCTCAAAGGCCAGTTTGAAATCCGTCCTTCTCCATAATAAGCAGATTCCTTTATGTTTGTATAGTCCATGCTACTAACATGAAAGAGTGCAATGAGAACATGAAATTACTTTTAAAAAACATTCAGTATCAGACACGTAAGTGTTTTCTCCATGGAGACGTTAAGGTGAGTATACTTTTACTTGGTGTAACCACCGGAGGGCACCCTTGAGCCCAAACCTCAGACACAGCAATGCCTATCACACTTCTGGGATCAAATTCATCCACAGTACCTTCACAAAAATCACCCATTTCAAGATCAGCCACAATAAGAAGAAATCAAACCATATTTTCCATCTTCTTTCTTCCAGTTGAGTGTTGCCCACTGCCTTTCGACTCTGATTCGATCCAAGTGAGACAGCTGGCTCTCTTTTAAAGTCGACCCAGGAACTGCTCCTGGCTTCCTCTCTCAGTCCTTTGAAGACAAACTGGATAGTCCTCCCCACTGGCAGAGCCCAAAGACCCCGATTGGGCTGTGTCTTTCTGGACTCCAACTCCCATAACACCCTGTGGGTCTTGAAAAGTGATCCAGCTCTGAGGAACACTGCCACCTATTGTATGGGGGAATGAGCTGCTCCTGGTGGCCTCGTATGTTTGCTTTTTCCAATATGGCCTCCTAGCTGGCTTTGAATCCTTCGTTTTTTCCCAGCAAGAATGCCCGTCCTTCCTTCATGGCACCTACCATACATTGATCACACCATATTCTGTTGTATTTTGTTATGTGCTATTGGAACAGTACAGACAAGAAGATCCACTGTGATCAGAAAGGGTTGCCAAAATGTGCCTCAGCTGTTCCAGGAAAGGAATGAGGTGCTCAAAATTCCACTTGTCAACCCTGAGAAAGTTTATGTTCCTCCTCTGCATATAAAACTTGGACTTATGAAACACTTTGGTAAAGTATCACTGGTCAACAAGCATTTCACTTACTGGGATTCTTTCACCTGCACTTTAACAAATTTAACTTGCTGACTCCAAATCTGAAAACCGTTTTTCGTTGAGCATGTCCCATTTTTTTTAGTTACGGTGTTCCAAGTCAGCCCCGTCGCCAGAAAATCTTGGGCCCCTGACAATTATGTCTTAGAAACCTGGGCCCCCTGAGCTGGGAAAGAGGTGCAGCAGGTTAGTGTGATAAAGTATAAAGATGGAAACGTTCTCACAAGCGAGGAGAGTGTGTTGATGACATGGAAAGAGTACTTTGAGAGGCTGATGAATGAAGAGAACGAGAGAGAGAAGAGGTTGATTGATGTGGAGATAGTGAATCAGGAAGTGCAATGGATTAGCAAGGAGGAAGTAAGGACAGTTATAAAGAGGATGAAGAATGGAAAGGCCGTTGGTCCAGATGACATACCTGTGGAATCGTGGAGGTGTTTAGGAGAGATGGCAGTGGAGTTTTTAACCAGATGGTTTGATGGAATCTTGGAAAGTGAGAGGATGCCTGAGGAGTGGAGAAGAAGTGTACTGGTGCCGATATTTAAGGATGTGCAGGACTGTAGTAACTACAGGGGGATAAAACTGATGAGCCACAGCATGAAGTTATGGGAAAGAGTAGTGGAAGTTTGGTTAAGAAGTGAGGTGATGATTAGTGAGCAGCAGTGTGGTTTCATTCTAAGAAAGAGCACCACAGATGAGATGTTTGCTCTGAGGATGTTGATGGAAAAGTTTAGAGAAGGCCAAAAGGAGTTGCATTGGGTCTTTGTGGACCTGGAGAAAGAATATGACAGGGTGCCTCAAGAGGAGTTGTTATATTGTATGAGGAAGTCGAGAATGGCAGAGAAGTACGTAAGAGTGGTACAGGATATGTATGAGGGAAGTGTGACAGTGGTGAGGTTTACGGTAGGAGTGATGGAGGTGGGATTACATCAGGGATCGTCTCTGAGCCCTTTCTTATTTCCAGTGGTGATGCACAGGTTGACAGACGAGATTAGACAGGAGTCTCTGTGGACTGTGATGTTTGCTGGTGACACTGTGATCTGTAGTGAGGGTAGGGAGCAGGTTGAGGTGACCCTGGAGAGGTGGAGATATGAGGGGAGAGGAGAGGAATGAAGGTCAGTAGGAACAAGACAGAATACATTTGTGTAAATGAGAGGGAGGTCAGTGGAATGGTGAAGATGAGGGAGTAGAGTTGGCGAAGGAGGAGGAGTTTAAATACTTGGGATCAACAGTACAGAGCCATGAGGATTGTGGAAGAGAGGTGAAGAAGAGAGTCCAGGCAGGGTGGAGAAGAGTGTCAGGAGTGATTTGTGACAGACGGGTATCAGCGAGAGTGAAAGGGAAGGTCTACAGGATGGTAGTGAGACCAGCTATGTTATATGGGCTGGAGACGGTGGCACTGACCAGAAAGGAGGAGACAGAGCTGGAGGTGGCAGAGTTAAAGATGCTAATATTTGCATTGGGTGTAATGAAGACAGGATTAGAAACGAGTGCTACGTCTCTTCTGCTCGTGTATGTGGATTTTTCTTTCACCAAAGAACAAATCTTTTAATTCTCACGGATACGCCTCTTCATCGGGAAGATTACTTTTTCTCCAATGGCTACACGAAATAGATGATCTACATGTCTCTGACTTAAAGTTTAAATCCAAACAATGTATTCGGTTTCTTTTCGCTGTTCCGTTATTTCACAGAGTAACAATTTCCATTTTTTTGTGCTAATGCGATCTTTACTATCCATTTTTTTGAGACTTTCCGATTTTAGTACTTTCATTATCTCTAACCTGCTCTGCATGTGTATCCCACCAACGTTTTTGAATTCTTTATGATATTCTACTTTGTCATCTACTCTTTGTCTTTTATTTCTGGCCCCGGGCATGGTTAAATCTCTTGGCACAAAGTCTCGTCTTGCAGGACTTGAAAGTATCTCTCCGCAAAAGTCACGTATCGTTGCAGGCTAAAAATTGTCATCTTGTTTCGGGATTTTTTTATATAATAGAGAGAAATTACTTAATTTGAACCCGGGACTGTATCAGTGTAGTAGTGTCATGGGGTTCGGGGCTATGAGGTGCACTTTACAGGTCCTTTGTGGTCTTGGAGAGTGGAGTCACACAGATGTCTCATTTCTGTCACCTGCTTCTCCATAAAACTCACCACCTTGGAAAGAAGATTCTGTAAAAACCCAGCAAGCCCAAGCAGGGTGAGGAGCAATCTCTTCACATCTGATGGCACTTTTGCTGCATGGCCCTTATGACCAGCATGGAGGCAAATATAAAACCAGACTTTAGATTGAAAAGCATCCTGAAATACTGAGTCCTACCAAACAATGAAGTGAAATGTACTGTAACAGGGAAGACAAGTTGCATCATCCAGGAATGTATCACCCATACTGTGAGCTGGCATTTCATCAACATTGGGCAGGGGTGCCTATAAAAATAGCAAGCCTGCAAAATTGCAAACAGAATTCTATCTAATGTGGCAAAGTGAGAAGTCCTTTTAAGTGGAGTGAGACACTTAACTCTTAAACTGACACATACTTGGGCGGTTAATGCAACCCCGGATGCCAAATACTTTTTTGCTGCACTTTTTAAGGAAATGTCACAATTCACCAAGAAAAAGTGAAATTTTAATGAAACATATATTTTTTTCATGCAAAGAGCACCAAAATTACTGCAACACTTATAATTTTACACACTGCCAATAAACTGTAAAAACTATTAAAAAAAAAAAGCTACAGCAACAATCTATTATTCTATGTAGAACAACAACAACAACAACATTTATTTATATAGCACATTTTCATACAAACAGTAGCTCAAAGTGCTTTACATATTAAAGAATAGAAAAATGAAAGACATAATTATAAAAAATAAATCAACATTAGCATCGAATAAGAGTAAGGTTCAATGGCCAGGGGGGACAGAAAAAACAAAAACTCCAGACGGCTGGAGAAAAAATAAAATCTGTAGGGATTCCAGACCATGAGACCACCCAGTCCCCTCTGGGCATTCTACCTAAAAGAAGATGCAACTGACACCATTGATGAAATTCAGTAAATCACCGAGCCAACTGCGCATGAACTGGCTGCACGCGAGCACACAGAGGCCAACGCTGATGCTGGCAGGCTAGTCTAGTGCAGTGGCTCAATCCCAGGGACAGTGATGCTGATTCGATAGGGGGGTGAGGCAGTGGTCATCAGCTGGCTGCTCAACGAATGTACGGCACGGACTGATCAGCTCCAGCATGCTGGCAAATTGCACTGGGAACCAAATATAGCCGGGTGCAGTGGTTTAAGGGTTAACAGAGACACGTGAAGAGGAAAGGGACTCTTCCTAGTTCTCTGCACCAGTGGTATATTGGTGTTAGGAGTGGGATGAGGATTAGACCTGCAGAGTATTGCAGACACCACAATGGTACTCATTGGCTCAGGAGAGTCCTGAAGCTGAGATCTGTGATATGGAATGCTGTTAACAACATCAGTACAAGGGGAGACAGATGACAGACTAATCCTTTGAAGCTCCATCTTAGCTTCCAGGTTATGGAGATGGGAGAAACTGTGGAACAGTCAGCGCCCAGCAATGTGTCCTCTGTATTTCTGTTCATGAAGTCTTCTTCTGAGAGTCGTCTCTGACACATCCACACCAGCCCCCTGAAGACTGTTTCCGATCAGCCAGACAGGTTATAGGGGCTTTTTCTTGACCATAATGAGGATTCTTCTGTCACCAGCAGTGGAGGTCTTCCATGGCCTATCAGTCCCTTTGTGATTATTGAGCTCACCAGTGTGTTCTTTCTTCTTCATGATATTCCTGACAATTGATTTCGGTCCTCCTAAGGTTTTATTGATGTCTTTAATGTTTTTCTTCTTGTTGTTTTTCTTCTTGGCAACTACAGACTCCAAAGGCAAACTGAGGTATCTTATGAAGCCATGAAGTACACCTGAGGAATCGCAAACACCTGTGACACCAATTGTCTCAAATATTATGATGCAACCGAATTTGTTCAAATCCCCTTAAATAAACGTTTGCAATGTGCACATGGATTACATCTATCTATCTATCTATCTATCTATCTATCTATCTATCTATCTATCTATCTATCTATCTATCTATCTATCTATCTATCTATCTATCTATCTATCTATCCATCTATCTATCTATCTATCTATCTATCTATCTATCTATCTATCTATCTACCTGTTATAGTGTCCTTCATCTATCTATCTATCTGTCTATCTATTATATAGTGCCTTTCACTCTATCTATCTATCTATCTATCTATCTATCTATCTATCTATCTATCTATCTATCAATTGGTACACACGTGCGAGTAGGAAACAGTTAAAGGGTCTGAGTAAGTGTAGTAAAACATCTGACCAGGGGGCGCGACGGAGTGCGCTGACTTTCTTTCTCAGTTCCCTAGAGACCTTTCCCAGGAAATCCTGCAAGGTTCCAGTGCCTCAGAAGATGTCACCTCCGAAACCGGGCCCTTTGATGACATCACTTCCGAAGCCGGCCCCTTTGATGACGTCACTTCCAAAGCCGACCCCTTTGATGATGTCACTTCCGAAGCCGACCCCTTTGATGACATCAGTTCCTCTCCAGACCTTTAAAGCCTCCATCTTGGGCTACTATCGCCAGTTCTGTTGTGGACATCGTGCTTCAAAAACATAAACTTTTGCCACTGGGAAAAACAATAAATGGGTGGCTGCCCCAAATCTTTATGATGTCTTTGGCGTATTCTTATCTATCTATCTATCTATCTATCTATCTATCTATCTATCTATCTATCTATCTATCTATCTATCTATCATATAGTGCCTTTCATATCTATCTATCTATCTATCTATCTATCTATCTATCTATCTATCTATCTATCTATCTATCTATCTATCTATCTATCTATCTATCTATCTAAATAATGGGGGGGTCGCTCTATCAATAAGAAAGTTGATCCATGCCAGCTAGGATATTTTACATGACATCTGCCCAAACGCTTTTCTCCACAACATTCAGGCTGTTGGCACACATGCCCTCTGCCCTGCACAGTATGCCATGTATGCTCACAGGATGGTCCCACCCGCCTGCTCCTATAATCTACAGTTTTAGAGCTCCTGGGTGTGGACTGAGCACAAAGCACTTATCCGCTGTACCTGCCATAATCTCTTGTTCCTGTTACATGCTTGTGAAAGAGCGACTTGTTCCAACTGAACAAATGTACTTCCTGCACAGAAGCTTTTAGAAGCTGCCGAGAGAGCAAAAATTAAAAAAAAATGCAAAAATGTGTGTGTGTGTCTCAGCCCGGGTGCTAACAAGAGGCGGCAGATTGTTTCAGTTGAGGTCGTCTCATTTTCATTGTTTGTGAATGGCGTTTGTCCTTCAGGCTGGGAATCTAATCAGCTGTACACCATGTGACTGAACACTGGCGCTTTGTTTTCCTTTCTTCGCATTTCGTTGTTGCCGTCAAAGCTTTTCATGATTAAAGTTCAGTCTTTTCCCAAAGCTCACTTCCTGATAAGATGGACTTCACCATCAGCATTGATGCAAAACAATGAATGGGCTGATTGCGTGTCCTTCGTTTTTATCAGCAAGATGTGACAAAGAACGCAGAGCTCTTCAACATCTTACTTAAAGTTTGTTTTGTGTTACAGAGCTCTTTAACATCTTACTTAAAGTTTGTTTTGTGTTACGACTTGGGGGTCTCCATAAAAGGCATTAATTCAAAGGTTAACACATCAGTAGGAGAAGTCGAGATATGCCAGGTTGTTTTAATGCGCTTGTCTGACTCTTCAAGTGTCTTAAGGCCACGTCACATTGGTCGATTTTTCCAGTGATTTTCAGTCATTGCCTTTTATAACATAATCCTAGCTAGTCGGAGGCAATTGTGTGATGCCAGTTGCCATAAAGTGATTTATAATCCTAACCTTAACCCTAACCCTAACCCAATGACTCATTCCGAATAATCTATCAGTTGCTCCAATAAACTCAAGTAAAGTTTGATTTTGTCTCACATCATCATATAGCCAGCTCTGTGTGCCTGAAAGCTGACAGCCAATGAATTCTCATCTAGAAGTACAATGCATAGAATGCAATGATGAGGAATAAGGACCTCGCAAACAGAAGAGAAACCCACCTGTTTATTGTCTCGTGCTTTACAGGTCATGACAGAAATGGAAAAAAGAAACCAAAAGAGCAGAGAGTGTGGCTGAACTCATCATATGTGTTAACCCTTCGTACAGCTCCGCCTCCATAAGGCAGCCACATTATTGGCTGTCAGAAAAAGGGGTGGGCACATCAGCACTGGAAGGCTGGCATGCAGTCAGTAAGCATGATTTCCAGTTGTGTAAATTGATGTGGTCCTGGTATTTTTCAGCCAGGGTTCCTGTCCTAGTTGGTTGTTTAGGTTCCCTTTTGTTTTTTTCTGTATCATGTATTCATATTAATGTTACTTTTGTTATTTATCTCCTTTGTTCTCCATGCCTGTGTTTTGTGGGCGGTCCCCCAAATAGGCGGGGCCACTTGTTCATTACCACAAGGGACTAACCTCAGTCCACTGAAGGCAGGGGCAGCCCACACTTCCTTGTGGTTCCTCTGAATGCACTCATGGTGTGGTGAGTTCTCTTGATTTCTGGGATTTGCTGCTTTGTGATTTCCTTTTTTCTTAAATCTTTCAAAAACCACCTGCACTTCAAAAGGGGTCGTCCACTTGCAGCTATGCACATTCAGGCCCAGCCAGTGCTTGGGTGGGAGACCATCTAGAAAAAGCTTTGGGTTGCTGCTGGAAGTTTGTTGGTGAGGCCAGCAGGGGGCGCTTACCCTGTGGTCTTGTGTGTGGATCCTAAGGGCTCGTTTATGCTTCACGCTCAGAATGCGTACGCGCCCACATCATGGCTGCCACGTGCTCCCAGTGTCCATTTGACATGTCCTCTGAGCTGGTCCTCAGAAATTAACGCGACGCGTGCGTGATTTGCAGTACCAGCAAAACGTCGGGGTAGCAGTGTGCTAAAAGTTGGAATGTGACGTCAGAGTCTCTGGCTACTATCTACAAGTGACAGAAAGCCGTTTTGTGGATCCTACGAGATCGGTGTGCGCGCTTCGATGTTTGATGAATGGTTCGATGTGGTGCAGCAAAATGCCAACATACAGATGTATTCGTGGTGCTTTTATATTCAAGCGTTGCATATTCCCGATCGTAATGACACGATACATTTTAAAAGTCTCACATACCGTCTTAATAATAATAATAATTCATTACATTTATATAGCGCTTTTCTCAGTACTCAAAGCGCTATCCACACGAGTCTTCTGTGTCATCTTTTCTTTTCTTTTTGCAACTTCACAACAGCAACATAATGTACAGCGCTGTACTTGAGCCACTGAGAAAAAAAATTAAGGACTTGGTGAAAACGTGTATTTTGTGATTACAATGGAAACTTCGGCTTTAATCTCGAAATGTCCACTTTAACCTCGTAGTTTACTTTATCATTAAAGCAGACCGTCGTAAGCGTCATCCCAGTTTTTAATCGCAATAGATCACCACACAGAACGCATTAAATGAATGACATTCCAACTCTCTGTACATTTAGAATCTTTAGATTTATACTTGATATCACTTTCATGATGAAATGCATGAAAGTATGTATGCTACATTTCGTTTAAATAATGAATACTGTTAATAATTATACACATGGGGGTGACACGGTGGCGGAGCAATAGCACTGCTGTCTCGCAGGGAGATCACGTCGCTGGTATTCCCTGCTTGGATTCCACACTGTGCTCCGGTTTCCTTCCAAAGATATGCAGATTTGGGCATCTGGTGCCGCTAAAATGATGCCATTGTATGTGAGTGTTTGTATTCACCTTGCGATGAGCTGAGGCCCTGTCCAGGGATTGTTTCTCACTCGTGCCCGATGCTTGCTGGAATGGACACATCCCTGGATTGATGCATTTAATCATTAAACATCATTTTCAGAGATATTGTGGTAAGGTGTCATCAGAATTTAATGAGTGTTCTAGGCAATTCCCAACACAGAGAAGCCGAACATGTTCTCACCATGATAATATCTCACACTGCCACCTAGTGGATACCCCCAGATTTACGTAAAGTACGCACGCAAGTATGAACACTACATCGCTTGAGTAGCAGGAGTGTCCACTGCAGCATGCGCCGCGTCGCGTGAAGTATAACCCCGGCCTTATGCCCACCAGTGCAGTGACAGAAACACTTTAATGTAAATATGGCACCATCCTTCAGGTGCTCTTTGCAAAGAGAGTCGGGACCTGCTGTGATAAATAAAGACTTCAAGAAAACTCCAAAAATGAGTTGGGGAATGACCTTGTATAATGTCCGTCGGACACAAAGATGATCAAAAACAAGAGCATTTGGCAGTGTATGGTTGGTTACATAGAGAAAATGGTGGCAGGAAATGAGTATAACAGGAAATGACATTACAAACAGAAGTGACGTCATGATGGAGAGTTGGAAGTGATGTCATCGTGGCAGAGCCAGAAGTGATATCATCAATAGGAGAGCTGGAAATGACATTGTCGATGGAATGTGAAGAGGGAATTGCTGGGTGGAAGCCATTTTGAGAAGCCAAAAGTACTGTGGGTGAGTTATGGTTTATCTTCTTTATTTCTGTTGATGGAGAGAGAGAGGCATTAGAACATACAATCAACCCTTCATCTCTTATAGAATCACTCACCTTAGGGCTTGTTGGCTGCCTCCTAAGCGCATGTGTGTGACACTGGATTTTACATGTCATCTAATGGATGCCACCATTTTTGCAGCCCAGTGTCCCTGTCACTGCACTGGGATCCATATTCACACCACAGGGTAAGCGTCCCCTGCTGGCCTTAACAACAAAAGTCAAGCAGCAACCCCAGCTTCTCCTAGATTGTCTCCCATCCAAGTACTGGCGAGGCCCGGAGATGCTTAGCTTCAGGTGGATGACCTCTCTCTTCTGAGTGCAGGTGGTATCTATTGTGCTTATTGTGATTTTCAGAATTTTTTTGAGCCTGTGCTCTGTTATTGACTTTCATTCTTCAAGCCCCCCTTTGTTTTTAGTGGTGGTCCCTCCTAAAGGGCAACTTTGGAAGTGTCTCTAGGACTTTTATGCTTTATGATAAAGATAAATTAGAACTCTAAATAGCCAGTAATTGGCCAGCCTCTCTTCTGTCTTATACGTTCATTTGACTTGTGTTCCATCTTCTTCATCGCTGTTTATGCAGTTTTCTATTTCTATACTTCTTGCATTTATCAATATATTGCATTTTTCTGTTATTACAACAAGTGGGCTTCAGTTACCTTTCTCAAGTCTAATGGCCGGCGACCATCTCCTATAGAGAAATGTAAGGAAAACAAAATGAGAGCCTTTCTTACTGAATTATTTAATTACAGTCTTATGAAAAAGTTTGGGAACCCCTCTCAGCCTGCATAATAATTGACTCTCCTTTCCACAATAAAGATACCAGTGGTGTGTCTTTCATTTCCTAGGAACATCTGAGCACTGCGGTGTTTTCCAAACAAAGATTTTTAGTGAAGCAGTATTTAGTTGTATGAAATTAAATCAAATGTGAAAATCTGGCTGTGCACAAATGTGGGTCCCCTTGTCATTGTGCTGATTTGAATGCCTGTCACCAAATTGGTTGGATGAGCTCGTGAAGCCTTGAACTTCATAGACAGGAGTGACCAATCATGAGTGGTAAAAGGTATTTAAGGTGGTCAATTGCAAGTTGTGCTTCCTTCCCTTTAACTCTCCTCTGAAGAGTGACAGACAGCATGGGATCCTCAAAGCAACTCTCAGAAGATCTAAAAACAAAGATTGTTGAGTCTCGTGGTTTAGGGGAAGGCTACAAAAAGGCATCTCAGAGGTTTAAACTGTCAGTTTCAACTGTAAGGAATGGAATCAGGAAATGGAAGGCCACAGGCACAGTTGCTGTTAAACCCAGCAGGTCTGGCAGGCCAAGACAAATACAGGAGTGGCATATGAGCAGGATTGTGAGAATGGTTACAGACAACCCACAGATCACCTCCAAAGACCTGCAAGAACATCTCGCTGCAGATGGTGTATCTGTACATCGTTCTACAATTCAGCGCAATTTGCACAAAGAACATCTGTATGGCAGGGTGATGAGATAGAAGCCCTTTCTGTGCTCACGCCACAAACAGAGTTGCTTGTTGTATGCCAATGCTCATTTAGACAAGCCAGATTCATTTTGGAACAAAGTGCTTTGGACTGATGAGACAAAAATTGAGTTATTTGGTCAGAACAAAAAGCGCTTTGCATGGTGGAAGAAGAAGACTGCAGTCCAAGAGAAACACCTGCTACCTCCTGTCAAATGTGGTGGAGGTCCCATCATGCTGTGGGGCTGTGTGGCCAGTTCAGGGACTGGGGCCCTTGTTAAAGTCGAGGGTCAGATGAATTCAACCCAATATCAACAAGTTCCTCAGGATAATGTTCAAGCATCAGTCACAAAGTTGAAGTTACTTACGCAAGGGTTGGATATTCCAACAAGACAATGACCCAAAACACAGTTCGAAATCTACAAAGGCATTCATGCAGAGGGAGAAGTACAATGTTCTGGAATGGCCGTCACAGTCCCCTGACTTGAATATCATTGAAGGTCTATGGGATGATTTGAAGCAGACTGTCCATGCTCAGCAGCCATCAAATTGAACTGAACTGGAGAGATTTTGTATGAAGAATGGTCAGAAATACCTCCATCCAGAATCCAGATACTCATCACAGGCTATAGGAGGACAGCGTCTAGAGGCTCAAAGGAGCAAAAGGAGGCTCAACTGAGTATTGATGTCATATCTCTGTTGTGGTGCCCACATTTATGCACCTGTCTAATTTTATTATGATGCATATTGCATATTTTCTGTTAATCCAATAAACTTAATGTTACTGCTGAAATACGACTGTGTCCATAAGGCATGTCATTTATTTAAAGGAAGTTGCTACTTTGAAAGTTCAGCCAATGAGAAACAAAAATCCAAAGAATTAAGTGGGGGTCCCAAACTTTTTCATATGACTGTAGTTACCAGCATTGCCAAAGGCTGAGTATTTAGCAACTGATTTAAAATGTTCTCCCCTTCCATTAGTTGGCAGGAATCAGAAGGCATCCTGTTCTGAACCTCTTAGCTGACACACTTTTAGAATGAGGCCATTGTTCATTGAAATAGGCAAGCAGCCCAAAAGAGTGAGAGGTTCAATTGTATAAGGAGGAATGTAAGGCAACCTGGAGCATTTGATATCGTGAGAACAAGTTACACCAGGTAAAAAATATGGGCAACAGACAAACAATGCTGGGAGTAGGAAAGCAGAGCAGGAGTCGAGGTAATGCAGAAATGCGTCCACACACAGCCAATGCTATGAAAGGTCAACCCGTGAAGGTGGTCTTGCAGGGGGGAAATAGGGTGAGATTCACTGTTTTGAGAGAAAAGGAGGGGATCTAAAAAGTTTGAGAATCCCAACTCATGACATTAAGCTTTAACAGAAGAGGCTCTCCTGCCACCTGTAGATTATTAGGCAAACCGCTGCCTTGAAGAGCAGCACTAGAAGGTGGTCTCTGGGCTATAAAATGACCTGACCTGACCACTGATTGGGCATCCTCATTAACTGTAATTAAACAGAGTCACTTGAGGGTGGTAAGTGTTCTGCCTGGGCAGAATTTAATGGAGAAGATGGCACAGTGGGTAGCGCTGCTGACTTGCATTAAGGAAACCAGGGTTTGTGTTCTGGGTCAACTACGAAATGACCATTGTATATTATTTCTGTGTGTTAAACTTCTTTAGAATGGCATGATGGGCGGCACGGTGGCACATTGGTAGCGCTGCTGTTGCTTCCCGGGTCCTCCCTGTGTGGAGTTTGCATGTTCTCCCCGTGTCTGTGTGGGTTTCCTCCACCTGTCTGAAGACATGTAAGTTAAATGGATTGGTGGTTTAAACTGGCCGTAGTGTGTGGACAGGAAGTGTGTGTGTGTGTGCACCCTGCGATGGACTGCCACCCTGTCTATGGATTGTTCCTGCCTTACACTCTTTACTAGCTGGGAGAGGCTCCAGCAACCTTCACGATCCTATTCAGGTTAGAAAATGACACAACAGGATTAGATTTTACTGGACAACAGGGGACGGGGGCACGGCTCTTAACATGGAGTCCGCTTGCAGTCCTAAGGTGCTGCTAAGAAAAAAGAAGTCATTTCCTCAACCACCACCATGACTCCGTCCATTCCGGAAAGGCACTATAAAAAATGATCAGTGACAGGAAGTGAGGATTATTTAGCCGACAGATGCTCAGGGAGATGGACAAGCTCCACATCAACGCATTATCACTGCCTGAAATACATTGCCAAGGTAATGTCTAAGGGCCTTCTTTGTTTTTCTTTAAAACACCTTATCTTTGACAATCAAATAGGGTCTTTCCTGGCAGGGACCCCAACTTTTCTTATGTCTGTTTGTATCATTAATTCATAATATTTAAAAAAAAATGAAAAGGCACGACCATATCCCAGGCCCCAAAACCCTAAAACCCCCAAACCCTAACAGCTTTATTTACAGCACCTTCAGGGCATATTTAGACCAAGTCATTTTTGTCACATTTTTATTATGTTGCAGCCTTGTGCTAACGTCGTTTAGATTCTTTTTTTTCCCCTCATCAACCAACACTCAATATCTCAGAATGACCACTAAAATTATAAAAAATCAAAAACGGATATCTCAATATGACACAAGAATTCAGACCTTTTGGTATGACCCTTGACTGCAGTACATCTCGTTCTGTTGATCATCACTGAGATGTTTCCACACCTTTCATGGAGTCCACCCATCGTCAACTGACCAAAGCCTGTCATACACATGCACCTGCCGATCAATCCCTACTGAGGGTCAAGAGGGGGCGCTGTCTCTGTTTGTTCTCTTTTGCCTTCAGTTCCAGGAACATGCCCAAGGAGGACGGCTAAGCCCTGCCCACAGCTTCCAGTGAAGGCCACGCCCCTTCCATCATGCAGTGGATGGTGTCACATTTTGACTCAATGAGGACAGAGCTCCCATGCCAGTGGACCCTTCCCAAAGAGCTAGCAGGCTAATAAGAGCCATCTTTATTCTGGGCCGTGCACACTTTTTCAGTCGTTTCCATTGTGCTAATTAATACTAGAATCCCTGAAGCCTACGAAAATATACGTAATGCCGAGCTACTTTACATTGCCTCACACCTCGTCATCAGCATCTTCGTTTTGCCAATGTGTCAATCAGCACAGGCGGCAACCAGCCTGCTATCCCAATACCCACCGTGGCAACTAAAGTCGAATCAAGTCAAATTCTCAGAACTGGGATTGTACAGGGCAAATAATATATCATTATTGAGAATACAACAACCTGTGTAAATGTAGGATGACGGCAGGAGAGGGGTCTTTCAACTTTCAAATGATGCCACATTCCACTTACCCTGTTTTCTACTTTCTATATTCTAGATTTATTTTTGTAAAGATGTTTTTCAGTCTTGCAACTATTGGTGATGTAATTTGGATATGCAGTGTAATGTCTTTGCCAACTTTCTCCACTCACTGGACACTTTATTAGGTACACCTTACTAGTACCCGGTTGGACCTCTATTTGCCTTCAGAACTGCCATAATTCTTCGTGGCGCAGATTCAACAAGGTGCTGGAAACATTCCTCAGGGATTTTGGTCCACATTGTAACGGGGAGTGTGGAAAAGAGGTGAAGAAGAGAGTACAGGCAGGGTGGAGTGGGTGTAGAAGAGTGTCAGGAGTAATTTGTGACAGACGAGTATCAGCAAGAGTGACAGGGAAGGTCTACAGGATGGTAGTGAGACCAGCTATGTGATATGGGCTGGAGACGGTGGCACAGGAGACAGAGCTGGAGATGGCAGAGGTAAAGATGATAAGATTTGCATTGGGTGTGGCGAGGATGGACAGGATTAGAATTGAGGACATTAGAGGGTCAGCTCAGGTGGGACAGTTGGGAGACAAAGTCAGAGATGTGAGATAACATGGTTTGGACATGTGCAGAGGAGAGATGCTGAGTATATTAAGAGAAGGATGCTAAGGATAGAGCTGCCAGGTAAGAGGAAAAGAGGAAGACCTAAGAGGCGGTTTATGGATGTGGTGAGAGAGGACATGCAGGTGATGGGGTTGACAGAACAAGATGATGAGGACAGGAAGATATGGAAGAAGATGATCTACTGTGGCGACCCCTAACGAGAGCAGCCGAAAAAAGAAGTAGACTGACATGATAGCATCACGCAGTTACTTCAGATTTGACAGTTGCACTTCCATGATGCGATACTCATCTTCCACCATATCCAGGAGTGCTCTGTTGGATTGAGATCTGGTGACTGCGGAGGCCGTTTGAGACCAGTAAACTCATTGTCACGTTTAAGTAACCAGTATGAGATGATTGGGGCTTTGTGACATGGCATGTTATCCTGCTGGAAAGAGCCATCAGAAGATGGGGACACTGTGGTCTTAAAGGGACAAACACGGTGAGCAACAATACTCAGGTAGGCTGTGACATTTAAACGATGCCCAGTTGGTATAAAGTGGCCTAAAGTGTGCAGAGAAAATATCCCCCACATCATTACACCACCACCACCAGCCTGAACCATTGATACAAAGCAGGATGGATCCCTGCTTTCATGTGGTTGACGCCAAATTCTGAATGTCACAGCAGAAATCGAGACTCATCAAACCAGGCAACGTTTTTCCAATCACCTGTTGTCAGATTTGGGTGAGTTTATGTGAATTGTGGCTTCAGTTGCCTGTTCTTAGCTGACAGGAGTGGCACCCTAGTACTACAGACAATACTGACAAGAAACACCACTTTGAACCCCAGCCAGGAGAGAAATGCTGACTGAAACATGACAGCCTCCTTCTGGGAGTGACAGGATTTAAAGGCAGGAAGGGGCGGAGTCAGTTGCCCTCACTGGGCATCTCCTCGGTGCTGCGTAGGGAAGAAAAGAGGTGAAGGTTAGCGCGAGCGCCCCCTCTTGACCCAGGGTTGTAAGACCTACATCTTGGTGATCCACAGACCTGGATGCATGACATAGAAAACAAACAAAAATGAGGATGAGTTTAAAGGGTGTGAGATATTCAGCCCGGACACCATCAAACGGACACAGGCAGTTCATAAACCACACGCTCTTTATTAAACAAGTGTCCCCAAACACAAGTCCCGCACACTCACAGTGCTTCTCACCCCAAACACCCTTACTCGGGCCTTCACCTGTCCGTGGGCCGCCTTTCCTCTCCTCACTGGAGCTTCATCCTGCTCCCGTTCCCAACTCTAGCTCTCCGACTGTAGGAAGGCGGCCCCTTTTATGTCCAACCGGATGTGCTCCAGGTGCTCGCTGTTGACCTCCCGGCTGCACTTCCTGGTGTGGTGGAAGTGCTGCACTAGCACCTGGAGCACACCCAGGTGGACATAAAAGGGGCCACCTCCACCTTCCCAGGTGTGGCGGAAGTATCGATCTCCCAGGCTCCATGGGCTCCTTGGCAGTGGCCACGGGCCCCAGTGGGTTTGAGCCTCCTTGCTCCATCCCTGTGGTCCCCTCATCATCCAGGGCGGTTGCCCCCTCTGTGGTGTTATGGGTCCACAGCTCACTGAGCAAAGGCCATTTTTAAATAATCACCGCATCCGGCGGCGTGAGGCGATGTTGTAGCGAGCCGCGGGGCAGTCGCCGATGTGGGCGTTTCTCACCGTGTGCACAGGTGAGGAACTGCCCACATTCGTGATTGCTCCCGTGGCTAATGCTACAGCTGTGATGGCCCCTCACGTTATAAAAAAGAAGCGCAAGTCGGTTGAAGGGGGTGAAAAGGAAAGGAAACGAATGGAGAGAGGAAAATAAGAACGAGATGAGAAAAGGAAAGAAAGGAAAAGAGAGGACGGAGGTTACAGGGAGCGAGTGTGGAAGCAGGCGGTGCCAGAGAGAGACAGACACGCGGTGCGTGCATGTGGTGAGCACGCGATCGAGCGCTTGTGGGCACCTGCGAGGAAGCTGGGTGTTAGGCCGACACCCAGGCGTTTGAGTTGAGGTTGCTCCCGCTGAGTGACCAGGTAGCGGGAGTGCCTAGAGGAAAGCAATGAGCCGCAGAAGGCCGTGGAAAGGCAACAGAAGTCGGGAGGCTTGGTGGTGGAGTCCCCAATGTGTGCGTCCTGGTCATTGGTGAACATCAAGTCTCGGGGACTGGGATGAGTGCCATACCGGAGCCAGGGGTCGGGAGGTCTCCAGTCTCGCGAAAGTGTAGAGGAGGGTAGCTGCAGAGAGCGTCTTGCCTGCTGCTTGGCCCAAACTGGATAAGCAGGTGAGACGCTAATAAACGATGCACCGGATTTGTTGTTGTTTTAAAGACTGCTTCCTAGAGAAGATTTTAACCTCTGGTTTTAAAGGATTGTTTTTTCTTATTGTTGTTGTTTTAACCTCCACGTTTTCATTTTATGGATTATTTGATGAAGAAAGAACTGCACTTTACATGAACACTGTTTATTTTGTTGACTGTTTTTAAATAAAAGCACTGTTTCACTTTTAACCATCCCCTTGCTCAGATGCTCAATTATTTGCCTTCACTGACTAGCTCACTCGGTAACATTATCGACGGTGTGGGGTTCAAGGGTTCCCAAACATCAAAGGGAGCGTGGAGCCAGAACCCACATTGTCACACCCTCGTGGCCCGGGGGACGTTTAGACCACCTCCCGGTCCTTCCAGGAGTCCTGGCTCGGTCTGGCCCCCCGCCTCCTGCCACTAAGGGGTTAAAGGTTATAACCACAAAGGTGCGCTGCTGAGCCCCAGACCACAGACACAATAACACCCAATCACATTTCTGGGTTCAAACCTGCTTCATACAGGTATTAGCCACAATACACAATTACAAAATCCTCTCCTTACACCTCATGTAGAGTGTTGCCCGCTGCCTACCAACTCGGATAAGTGAGGCTGTGGGTTTTCATTAAAATACGACCTGGGAACTGCTTCTGGGTTTCATGCCCAAGTCATCCGGTGCAGAAACCCTCCCTTGGAAGTGCCCTATGGAGACACCCAAAGACCCCAATCAACTAATCAGCCCTGAAGAACACTGCCACCTACTGTGTGGGGGAATGAACTTCTCCCAGTATGCCCGTGTGTCAAGTCCGTCTATTATGGCCTCCTTGCCAGGTGAGAATCCATCCTTTATCCTGGCCAGGATGCCTGTCCTTCCTCCCTGGTACCTACAAAGTTTTTTTTTTTTTTTTCAGTTGATGGGCACATTGTCTACAAATATGAACAATGGTTGTGATGAGGAGGAAGGGAGACGGGCAAGCAGTGAGCTGACTGGTTAGTGAAGGAGCCGAGACGCCATCACATGAGAAGCGCCTGACGAGACTGTTCATTCAGCATTATTAACTTTGTGGACTTTGAAGATATTGAATGAGAAGGAGCCAAACACGTATTACTCATTACCTGGACTACACAAACACAGGGGTCAGGTGGGTGCTTAGTGAACCAAGAGAAAGCTCAGCATCTTTTGTTTGGATACAGAAGTCCCCTTCCTGTCTGGGTGCCAGAGTCCTGCAACTTGTTTGCTGATGCCAATGATTTTCTAGAAGATTCACTTCCCAGACATTGCTGTTAGTTGCACACTGTTTATTTGGCAGCTGACTTGCTGACCACCTGCTTGAAAGAAAAGTGTCAATCTGTTAGGGGAGACCCCTACCTGCACATTGTGATAAATGCAGTGCCAGAGTGCAATGATTGAATTATTCTTATAACCTTCCCAGGCGAGCAGAGGATAAGGCACGGAAAACAAAATGACAAATTATAGCCGAGTGCACACCCACCAGGATGGCTACACTGGTCATAGTACAGAAACGGCACTAACGCGGGTTGTAAACGACATCCTGATATCCTCTGATGAAGGAAACTCCGCTGTAATTATGTTGTTAGACTTAAGTGCAGCGTTTGACACCATTGACCATTCTATGTTAATGCACAGGCTAGAAAATGACGTTGGGCTTACAGGCCCCGTGCTCACTTGGTTTAGTTCTTATTTATCAAATCGATTCCAATATGTACAGAAATGTGCTGACAGGACTCCATCATTATACACAGAAGTTCAATATGGTGTCCTGCAGGGCTCAGTACTGGGACCTTCACTGTTTTCACTTTATGTGCTTCCTCTGGGATCTCTTATTAGGAAACATAATGTTAATTTTCACTCATATGCAGATGACACCCAGTTATACCTTTCATTTAAATCAAATGAAGTTTCTCCGATGTTGTCTTTAATTAGTTGTGTTAGTGAATTAAAGGAGTGGATGAATGAGAGCTACTTGTCTTTAAACACAAATAAAAAAGAGATGTTAATTATTGGAGATAATGACGCTGATCACAATATTTTGTTATCATTTAACTCAGTTGGAATCCCCATTAATTTTAATGAATCAGCCCGCAGTCTAGGAGTTTTCTTTGACTCTAGCAGGTCATTTAAAGAGCACATTACAAAGATGTCCAAATCAGGTTTCTGTCCATCTTAAAAATGTTGGGACATTAAGGCACTTTGTAAATAAACAGGATTCTGAGAAATTAATTCCTGTATTTATTTCTAGTCGGATTGACTACTGCAATGCGGTGTTCACTGGATGTTCAAACTGTTCTTTATACAGCCTCCAGATAATCCAAAATGCGGCTGCAAGAATTATTACAAGAACAAGAAAATACAAACACATAACTCCAGTTCTTAAATCTTTACACTGGCTCCCAGTTAAGTTTAGGGCAGATTGCAAAATCCTCCTTTTAACATAAAGCATTAAATGGCCGAAGTCTGGCTTACTTGTCTGAACTTATCATGACTTACAAACCTGAGCGCACATTAAGATCTCAAGATGCCGGTCTGCTTAGGATTCCAAGGTTTAATAAAATAACAGTGGGAGGTCGAGCTTTTAGTTACAGGACCCCCCTAAACTGTGAACTGGTCTGCCTGCTACTATAAGAGATGCCCCTTCGGTCTCAGCTTTTAAATCCCAGCTGAAGACTCACTACTTCAGTTTAGCACACCCTGACTAGAGCTGCTGATTAACTGTACAGACTGCATCTCTGTTGTTAGTCATTAGCACTAATAATAATAATAATAATACATTTTAATTTAATAGGCGCCTTTCTTATCACTCACGGTCACCTTACATTAAAGTTAAACAACAATTGACCCTGTAGTTAGGATATAGTGGGTTGGATAATGGATGAGTGGAACAATTAAAAAAATAAAAAACAAGAAAATGATAAATCACAAAGCAATAATTAGCAAACAAACAAATATGACAGGCAGTTACAGTGTAGAATTCACAATTGATATGCCAGCTTGAAAAGATACGTTTTAAGGGTAGTTTTAAACTGTCTTATTGAATCAAGCTGACGGATATGAGAGGGAAGAGAATTCCAGAGTTGAGGAGCACTAGGAGAGACGCTCGAGCTCTCATAGCACTGAGTCTGATGTGTGGTACAGAAAGTCAAGCTGGATGAAGATCTGAGTAACCGAGAGTAGTGTAAATCTGGAGGACATCAGTGAGGTTGTGGAGAGCTTTAAATGTTAAGAGCGGTATTTAGTACTGTATTCGGTAGTTAGCCATGGAGCCAGTGAAGCTGAGAGAGAATCGGTGTAATATGTTCAGAGGATTTAGAACAGCAGGTTATTATTCTGGCAGTTGCAAGTGATGAATAAGTTTTTGTGGAATGCCAGACATAAGTTACTAAAACATAAGTAACATGATAGTTAGAATTTGTTACTAACCCTCATCTATTCTGTTTCTCTTCTCGGGTCTCAAATGTGGCACCTGGTGCCATGGCCCACCTGCCAAGTTGTTCTGTCTGCCAAAGGTAAAGTCATCTCTGATGGAGGATCACAGGAATCATGGGAAAGAGGGGTCCTTCCATCAGATTGGCTGGCCCAGCGCTGACTCAGCTGTGGAATGGCCAATAGGGGGAGGCAGCTTGATGGCCGAGGTTTCCAGGACTCTAAACAAATTCAAATCCTATGATGTGATATCGTCAACTGTTGATTCTGATCTGTACTTGTAATATTTTTATTTTTATATGGCATTGAGGGGGTGGCATGGTGGCGCAGTGAGTAGCGCTGCTGCCTCACAGTTAGGAGAACCGGATTCGCTTCCTGGGTCCTCCCTGCATGGAGTTTGCATGTTCTCCCCGTGCCTGCGTAGGTTTCCCCCCACAGTCCAAAGACATGCAGGTTAGGTGGGTTGGTGATTCTAAATTGGCCCTAGTGTGTGCTTGATGTGTTTGTGTGTGTCCTGCGGGGGGTTGGCACCCTGCTCGGGATTGTTAGCTGTGATTGGCTCCCGTGATCCTGTGTTTGAATTCAGCGGGTTGGAAAATGGATGGATGGACGGATTGTATTGAGGATTGCTTCTGTTCTGTGTATTGTATTATATTGATCCCATTCTCTTTGACACCCACTGCACACCCCACCTACCTGGACAGGGGTCTCTTTTTGAACTGCCTTTCCTAAGGTTTCTTCCATTTTTTTCCCTACTAGGATTTTTTTTAGAATTTTTTCTTAGAGAGTCAAGGCTGTGGGGCTGTCAAGATGCAGGGCCTATTAAAGCCCATTGCGGAACTTCTTATGTGATTTTGGTATATTCAAAAATAAATTGTATTGTATTGTATTGTATAACCTTTTGTGATAAAATATCAGGCAGCAGACTGAAAAAGGTTTGGGGATGACCTCTCCGTACCCTGAAAAACCAGTAAAGTAACGAAAATACATGAATAAAGTGGGAGTTCACAACTGAACCGACTAACAGCTTGAGACTGCTCTATAAATGTGGTGGGTATGAGGAAGAGGTGGAGTCAGGGCAGCTGGAACAGGAACTCATGGGGCAGGAAGGAGAATTCTGGGTAGCAGAAATGATGTCATCAGGGTCATCCGGAGGTGATGTCAACAGTGGGTGAATCAATGGTGATGCCATTAAGAGTCAGGGTGTTCGGCTGGGCTGCAGGGGGATAAGAGGAGGTCAGGGGTCAGGTGAGAGTGCCAACCCATGGTCTGGCTGACAAATAACACCATTTGAGCTTGTAAACTGTCCCCTATGGGCATGTGTGTGGCATTTTGTATTGTTTTTATCAGTGGGTTCAAATAACTCAGCAACATATTGTTTTTGGAAAGGAGCAACTCGTTCCTTGAACCATTGTAGACACGCCATGTACAACAACGCCTGCAAACACACAGATTCCTACTTCCGCTTCTGTAAGTTATTAAGTCTTTCAGGGCAGATATCGACTTTTGTCAAAAGGAGGGGTTGACAGTGGTAAGCAACTGTAAACGGTGACAAAAGCCACTGTTATGTCTTAGTTAGGCTCTCTTTGCTAGAAGGAAAGTTTGCTTCAACGAATTGACGGAGATTCCCTGCACTTGTGTGTGTAGCGAGAAACACACATGTTAAAAGTGGCATTGACATCTGGCGAGAAATCAACGCAAATGAGTAAAACAAAATACTCTGTGGACGACGTTTTGCATTTTATCACTGAATTGGACTCTGACCCGCCAGATTCCGATTTTGATACAAGCGACTGAAAACGAATGTCAGGTATCAGCATCAGCAGATGGGTCCCCAGCTGATCGAGTTGCTGAGCAGGTTTGTGTAGCCAACATACCTACAGTAACATTCGCCTATTAACAACGACAAATTGTGATGCACTGCGACCATATAAAGACAGCCTGGCAGCCAGCCTACCGGGTATTCCTGATGAACTGGCGGCCACAGCGCTCAGCAACAGGCATTTTACGTTGACTTCTGTTTGAAACCATAGCTTTGTGTGCTTTTTAGAAAAACTGTGTTTTACAAATCAAAATATTCAACTCTCAAAGAGTTAAAGGTTTTGGCAAATTGATAGAAGAATTTTCTTAATGAAGTTAAAACGGTGGATCTCAAAATCCTGGTCCCAGGGAACCAGCTGTGGCTGCAGGTTTTTCTTCCAACCAACTTCTGACTTTAATTGGACTGCCAGCTGTGGACCACTGGACACCCCGACACAGACAGACGTGGGACACAAGTTCAGCACACACGTTAACATTTCTTCTTTTTGTTTCCCACCTGTATGGCACAGTCTCAAGCAGACCAAGGACAGTGCAGCACAAAACCCTTTTCTTCTTCTTTCTTTCTCTTCAGTTGGGCTGCAAGTTTTCATTTGAACCCTTTTCTTAATTAGTGACCTGGTTCTGCTGCAAATTAGCCCTTAACCGGCTATTGTTGGTTCCCAATGCATTTTGCCAGCACACCGGAGCTGATCAGTCCGTGCCATACATTCATTGAGCAGCCAGCTCGTGACCACTGGCGCCCCCTAGCGAATCAGCATCACTGTCCCTGGGATTCAGCCGCTGCACTAGACTAGCCTGCCAGCATCAGCGTTTGCCTCTGTGTGCAACTAATTCAAGCGCAGTTGGCTCGATGATTTACTGAATTTCATCAATGGCGTCAGCCACACCTTGTACATATAATAGATTTTTTTTTTTTATAGTTTGTACATTTCATTGGCAGTGTGTAAAGTTAAAACGTCACTTTATCTTGGTGAATTGTGATATTTCCTTAAAAAGTGCGGCAAAAAAGTATTTGGTGTCCGGGGGGCACTGACCTACCAAGTATGTGGCAGTTTACGGGTTAATCTCTTTTGCATTCATTTTAATTGTCTTGCTCTTGAAGACTCAGACCTCTTCATTGTTTCTTTT
The DNA here is from genome assembly GCF_016835505.1 of Polypterus senegalus. NCBI lineage: Eukaryota > Metazoa > Chordata > Cladistia > Polypteriformes > Polypteridae > Polypterus > Polypterus senegalus. Next base: position 11,971,556 of record NC_053164.1, on the reverse strand, counting down.
TCTTTAATTAACAAGCAAACCATAATGAGATACAAAAAGAGTCAAAACACAACAAGCAAACTGTGACCATCACACAACATCTGAAAATAAAGAAAGGTGAAGGCCTCAGGAATGTTGATCTGCTCAGGTCCCTGTAATAAGTACATACGTTTAATATGTCACTGTGTTCTGTACAAAAAATATCTGATAAATCCACTCACATGTTCAGCTAATACACGTCCAGATTTTAATACACAGGGGCTCATCATTTAGAACTGTTAGGCAAGCATTAGAAGACAAGACAGGGACAGCTACAAAATGACCATTGTATATTATTTCTGTGTGTTAAACTTCTTTGGAATGGCATGATGGGCGGCACGGTGGCACGTTGGTAGCGCTGCTGTCGCTTCCCGGGTCCTCCCTGAGTGGAGTTTTCATGTTCTTCCCGTGTCCGCGTGGGTTTCCTCCCACAGTCCAAAGACATGCAGGTGACTGGTGATCCTAAATTGTCCCTAGTGTGTGCTGTGTGTGTGTTCCCTGCGGTGGGCTGGCACCCTGCCCGGTGGATTTGTTCCTGCCTTGCGCCCTGTGTTGGCTGGGATTTGCTCCAGCAGACCCCCATAACCCTGTAGTTAGGATATACCGGTTTGGATTATGGATGGATGGATGGATGGAATGGCATGATTCACCGAAGTGGGGACCTGCACGTGAAGAAAGAGTATAAAGCCTTAGAACATTGCCCGGCACACCTTTGAAGCTGACAGGCGGATAGGAGATAACGTCATCCGATCCTGAAAATCCTTCCAACGCAACAACGGAAATGGCAGACTCTACTCAAGGTCTTATCATGGCTTCTTTGTCTGTTGTCACACACGTGCGCATGGGAGGCAGGTAAAGGGCTTGAGTAAGGGTGGATCTGAAGCATGCCGGGATGTAGCAGAGTGCACTGACTCTTTTTCTCCCTTTCCTGCAGACCATTCACAGGAGATCCCACCTGGCTCTCTTGACGTCACTTCGGGACCGAACCAATGGAAGAAGACCATGAGCCTGATCCCTATGATCTCACTTCCTGTCTTCCCTTTTAAAAACCTACACATTTTCCCTAGTCCTTTAATTCTGTCTTGGTCTCGGTTGTGTGCACATCAGTGCTATCATTTAAACGACTTTTGCAGCCAGGAAACCAAATTATAAGGGTGGCTGCCCCAAACCTTTCTATGACTCTGTGTGAGTTTTGTGACACTGTTATGCTGCGTAAACAGTCATTAAAGAAATCTATTTTTCCTATGTGATTTCTTACCACCGTATCACTAAGGGAGGGGTATCGCCTTTTTATATTATATCTCTACTAGCTGATTACCCAGTGGCTTCACTCACTGAATGCAAGGGAAAAAAAATAAAATGTAGTATTTATAAAATAAGTTATTAAGTAGTAAAACATTTTGATAAAAGAATTTGAAGAACATATAAGAAACGTATGAATTATTAACCAGTAAAACATTTCCATAAGAGAATCTGAATGATGTATAAGAAGTGTATAAATTATTAAACAGGAAAACATTAACATTTAAGAAGTAAAGATACATTGAGTACTGCTGCAGTGGCTTCGGGTAAACTACCTACTTGACAACCTTGCAATACGTGCCTGTGATTTAAGAGAACAATTATTCTGAGAAATGTGAATGCTGCCCTTCTGTACTTAACGGGCAGAAGGTCCAAACAATTCCCAAGTCCAATACTTCACATGAAGAGGTCGGTACATCTTCTTAGATGTAAACCCTCCATCTTCTTAAAAGAATTAATCATAAAAGCAACCTTGAATGTTGCAGGGTTTTAGTGACCCGAAGTCACCTTAAGGGACAGTAAGTAGCCGTGCAGCGCAATTTACCAAGAGAGTCACGCTTCGATGGCGCCGATTACACTCATTCTCAAAGATTTCCACTGTCCAACTGGAGCTGACGGGGCACTCGAAGTGTCACAAACATTGCGAGAAGAGAGGACGCCGCCCGAAACTGCGAAGCTCTCGACCCGGCGGAGCAGCCCGACATTCCGCGCTTCCCAGCGTCCACTTTGTTGTCACGCCCCCTCGCCACTGAAGGCGGTGTCATCTTCACAGTGTTTACAGCTCGGCGCAGTTAAAAAGTAGAAAGACGCACAGCTGCTTTCTTCATCTCTTCTACTATCAAGTACTGGCAATTAAAAAACAACTTATAATGTGGCAGTTTCTGCGACAGTCACGTGGACGAATAAATAAAACTTCAATGTCAGAACGCGCCTGGCGGCGGACGGCTCAGCTGGAGTCCAGAGAGGAGGGCTGGGAGAGGGCGACGCGGGGCGCACTTCAATGGGATAGATCGGCGTGTTTGTGTTTACTTCTTTTCAATATCAGTAAAATAACTCTCACACAAATAATATAATAACATAATAATAAATAATAACAAATCGTAAAGACGATATAAAAATGACGTCCACAAACAAAGTGATTAGTTCCTGTATTATAATATGTTCTGTGGTCATACGTAATTTCCATTTCAAACGCAAAAAGAATTTTATATATATAGTGTGGAAGACGAATGTTCTCTTCGTTCCCTTGTACTAATTCATGTCTGAGAAGTAAGCTTTACGAAACCAAGTAACAGCAGGCTTTGTTTTAGCAAACAGAAAAATATTTGTGCAAAGAACTCAAGGTCTAAACATTCCACACATGAGTCTGCCTTATCACGTTTTCCCTTAGCTTACATCTGAACGCCATAACAAAAGGGGCCAAGAAATCAAGTTGCATAAGGGGCGTTGAAGGGGCTCAAGGTTTGTGTATAATAAATGTGTTTGTTGACTGTTACATTTTATAATGATATTAAATCACGCATTCTAGGGGTATAAAACTGGACCCCACCCAACAGACGGGGTTCAGAAGAGCCCTGACGCTGTCATGTATATTTGATTGTCTGCTTTTCTGAAACTCTTCTCACCGTGACTCTGAAAATAAAGCTGCTTTATAACCACACCTGCTGTCTGGTCTGAGTTTTCGTCCACAATAGATAGTTTCGGGTTATGTAACATGCCACAATTACAAAAGAATTTATTCCAATAAAGGAGTTAGCACCCCTGCTAGATCGAGTCCCCAAAACATTTGACCAGAGCTCTTAGAAAAGAGAAAATCAACAATTTCAGAAATGTCTGCTATTGCACAACGAGAGCAGCGATAAGCCATGCAATTAAAGAACGAGTTTAATTAACGACAAGACTCTACGCCTGATTAAGCAGCTGCTTGGAGTTTGAGGCCCCGATTTAGTTGGTCTTCACTCACTTCACATTTCATTTCTGTTTGGGTGCCATTTAAGGAAAGAAATGAAATAATTCAGAAGAATGATGAAGAAACTCAGGGGAACAAATCTTAAAAAGCAATTCAATTAAAATGAAAGGAAAGGCAGCAAAAACAGGTCACCATTCAAGAAAAGGGTTAGAATGAAAACCTGCAGCCACTGAGGCCCCTCCAGGAGCGGAGCTGAGGACCCCTGTTTTATGGTGTTCTGAATTTCATGAACTCTAGCCGATACCCATGAATTTTCATCTTGTTCGCTTTGTTTTGTCATTTCCCGTGACAGCAGATTTCCTGAGTGCTGTTTTGTTGCTGGTCCTTTAATCTTCCTTCAACAACCTCACCCTGCCCGTCATTAGAATGTTCCTCTTGATTAAAAGTTGTTTCCTTGCAGGACATGCTGACTGTGCTTCTGCCTTAAGTCAAAGTGAGCACTTTTCATTTTTTTCATCCTCCCCCTGCGCTATAGCCCAGACAAGTGCAAACACGGGACCCCTTTCCTACACCGTGGCAAACTAATATTAAGGCGCTTCGCACTTTCTTTTGCACGTATAAGATTATGAGTTCGTCACCTCAGATTATGAAGACACGCACAGGAGTGGAGGACTGACAGTGCCATCACAGCCGATTAATGGCGGGGACGTCTCACCAGTCTACACAAGACCCACCGTGACTGTCCCCAAAAGGCCCTCATATCGTCAGCGAACACATCTCTCTATACTATATAAAAGAAAAAGGCAACTTTCCTTTCTTTACACACATATATACAGTATATATACATATACATCCACAAATATATACATATATATATATATATATATATATATATATATATATATATATATATATATATGCACAAAACCACGCTTTTATCAAGGCTTCCGTCGGGTAGTCTTTTGAAATGAAATTTTCCTCCAATCAGTCCTAGCAACGCGCTTTCTTCCGACTGTTACATTTTTGTAGCTCTGATGTGTGCATCAATGTAATCGGTGTACCAGGAAATCATGCATTGACAGAAGTTCCCCTTTGCTTGGAATGCAAAGTGCGATTAAATGCGTGATTTTTTAACGCGTTATGGAGCACATGCATCGAAGCTTCTCAGCTGTGTTTGTGCTAAGAAAAGGAACCATTTTAAAAATAACGTAACACGATTGTCAATGTAACCTTTTGTAAGTAGTGCCTTGAGGATTCAGTGTGGAGAAACTCTAGAGACAGCGTGTGTATTAACTTGTGGATTTTTCTGTGAGTATCTGGTGGCAGCGTCACAAAGTCGTAACACTGCGTTAGCTGCAGAGTGCAACTCAGAGCGAAATGAGATAAATGGGAGGGGAGATGATGACATGACTCCCCCACCTGCCTTAACTGTCAATCCCCCCACAAACACAGTCTCTCGTATTTTGTATAAGCACAGCCCTTCACCAGCAATTTTAACTTTGTTACAAAGTGATCAAAACTCTCGTTTATATCCTGCGTCCTCGCATTAAACTTGTAAACCGCATTAGCCGTGGGCATGACAAACGGCAGCGGCAGCCTGTCTATTAACTTGATTTAAACTTTAGGTTTACACCGTGCTTTGTTTCCGAAGTAGCTACACTCATGAATATGCTTGTATGCATCACTTGCTCGCTTCTTATTGTTTCGCTGCCTTCTCAATTGTATAATGCATGTTTTCTTCAGCGCTTTTTGAAGCTCTTCCTTGTTTTCTACATGTTGCATTGACAGTCAGTTCACGTGATTACGTGGGAGGCATGATGATGTCACACGAAACTCCGCCCCCCACGGCCATCGAACTCAACTCCATTACATTATATGGGGAAAAATAGGTTTCAGTTATGACCATCACAAGTAGAATTTCGAAATAACACCTGCCCAACTTTTGTAAGGAAGCTGTAAGGAATGAGCCTGCCAAATTTCAGCCTTCCACCCACACGGGAAGTTGGAGAATTAGTGATGAGTCAGTGAGTGAGTCAGTAAAGGCTTTGCCTTTTATTAGTATAGATTTAGATAGGCATACAAGTAACAAGCTGGTTAAGTTTACAGATGATACCAAGATAGATGGATTAGCAGATAATTTGGAGTCCGTTATATCATCACAGACGGACTTGGCCAGCAGACAGGCTTGGGCAGATTTGTGGCAGATGAAATTCAATGCCAGTAAATGTAAAGAATTACACATAGGAAGTAAAAATATGAGGTCTTAATACACAATGGCCGGTCGGAAAATCTAGAGTCCACTTTATGAGAAGGATTTAGGAGTCATAGTGGACTCAAAGCTATCCACTTCCCCACAGTGTTCAGAAGCCATGATGAAGGCTAACAGGATGTCAGGTTATATAGCGCCTTGATGTGTGGAGTACAAGTCACAGGAGGTTCTGCTCAAGCTTTATAACGCACTGGTGAGGCCTCATCTGGAGTTCTAGGTGCAGTTTGGGTCTCCAGACTACAAAAAGGACATAATAGCACAAGAGAAGGTCCAGAGAAGAGCGACGTGGCTGATTCAGGGCTACAGGGGATGAGTTATGAGGAAAGATTAAAAGAGCTGAGCCTTCACAGTTGATGCTGAGGCAACCAGCCTTGGCCATTGCTGTGATGTTAAAGATGAGGTAGCCAGCCTCAGCCATTACTCTGATACTGAAGCTGAGGTAACCACTGAGGCCTTGGCCATTGCTAAAGTGTTTAATTCAAAGGTGGCGATTCTGGGAGTGGAGCATCACACCAGTGCTTCCCAGCAGTAGTGCAGCTCTAGAAGCAGCTATTGGTAAAGATTTCTGAAAACTGTAGCCCTTTCAGGGGTGTCGATTCAGATGATGAAGGATACAGGCATCCTGACAAAAGAGTGGCTCATGAGCAGAGAGACTTTCAGCCTTTGCTGAGGTATTGAAGACGAGGTTGCCAGCCTCTGACATTGCAGTGATACTGAAGCTGAGGTAGCTGGCCTTAGCCATTGCTGTGACGTTAAAGATGAAGTAGCCAGCCTCGGCCATTTTTCTGATACTGAAGTTGAGGTAACCACAGAAGCTCAGGTAGCCGGCCTTGCCATTACTAATGTGTTTTATTTGTGCAGCCCTTTCAAAGGATACAATTCTGGGAGTGGAGCGTCACACCAGTGCATCCCAGCAGGAGTGCAGCTCTTGAAGCAGCTCTTGGTCAGGAAGTCTGCAAATGTAGCCCTTTCAGGGGTGTCAGTTCAGATGCTGAAATATTTAGGCATCCCGACAAGAGGGCAGCTCATGAGAGGAGTGACTTGTGGCTCTTCTTAAGATGTTAATGTTGAGGTAGCCAGCCTCTGACATTGCTGAGATATTAAAGTTGAGGTAGCCACTGAAGCTGAAGTAGCCGACGTTAGCCATTGCTGTGATATTAAAGTACTGTGATAGTGAAGCTAAGGTGGCCACCCTTGGTCATTGCTAATGTATTTTATTCGTGCAGCCTCTTTTAAAGGTGACGATTTTGGGAGCAGAGCATCACACCAGTGCATCTCAGCATTAGTAAAGATCTTGAAGCAACTTTTGGTATGGAAGTCTGAAAATGTAGCCCTTTCTGGGGTGTTGATTCAGATGTTGAAGGATTTAAGCATCCCGACCAGAGAAGAACAACTTTCAGCCTTTGCTAAGATGTTGAAGCTGAGGTAGCCAGCCCCGGCCATTGCTGTGATACTGAAGCTGAGGTAGCCAGCCTTGGCCATTGCTGTCTGTGATGAGAAATGAGTGCTAAGTGAGTGTCCAATGCGTAAGTATTCCAAAGAGTGCATTATTTGGACATTCATGCAATGTTTGTAAAATTCTCTCTGTATATCACCACAATGGATTTGAAATGAAGTGATCAAGATGCGACAGAGGGATAAACTTTCAACTTTAATTTGTGGTGGTTTAAGAAAGGTATTTTGTTAAGTTTTCAGAAATTACAGCCATTTTTCCCAGAGTCCCTCCATTTTCAGAGGCTCAGATGTGATTGGACATGTGAGTGACATGCAGTGTCATGGCCAGGTGTGGCCCATTCCCTTGTTATTCCATGATAAATGAAGTAGATAACAGGCCTGGTGTGGACTCAAAGAGATTCTAAGCAGTGATATTTCAGTTCCGATATTACAGTGGGATTCAAAAGTTTGGCCAACCTTGTTAATAGTCATTATTTTCCTGTATAAATCGTTGGTTGTTACGATAACAAATGTCAGTTAAATATATCATATAGGAGACACACACAGTGATATTTGAGAAGTGAAATGAAGTTTATTGGATTTACAGAAAGTGTGCAATAATTGTTCAAATAAAACAGGCAGGTGCATAAATTTGGGCACCACAAAAAAGAAATGAAATCAATATTTAGTAGATCCGCCTTTTGCAGAAATTCCAGCCTCTAAACGCTTCCTGTAGGTTCCAATGAGAGTCTGGATTGTGGTTGAAGGTATTTTGGACCATTCCTCTTTACAAAACATCTCTAGTTCATTCAGGTTTGATGGCTTCCGAGCATGGACAGCTCTCTTTAACTCACACCACAGATTTTCAATTCTATTCAGGTCTGGGGACTGAGATGGCCATTCCAGAACGTTGTACTTGTTCCTCTGCATGAATGCCTTAGTGGATTTTGAGCAGTGTTTCAGGTCGTTGTCTTGTTGAAAGATCCAGCCCCGGCGCAGCTTCAGCTTTGTCACTGATTCCTGGACATTGGTCTCCAGAATCTGCTGATACTGAGTGGAATCCATGCGTCCCTCAACTTTGACAAGATTCCCAGTCCCTGCACTGGCCACACAGCCCCACAGCATGATGGAACCACCACCATATTTTACTGTAGGTAGCAGGTGTTTTTCTTGGAATGCTGTGTTCTTTTTCCTCCATGCATAACGCCCTTGTTATGCCCAAATAACTCCATTTTAGTTTCATCAGTCCACAGCACCTTATTCCAAAATGAAGCTGGCTTGTCCAAATGTGCTTGAGCAGACCTCAAGCGGCTCTGTTTGTGCTTCCTCTGCATCACTCTCGCATACAGCATCTCCTTGTGTAAAGTGCGCCGAATGGTTGAACGATGCACAGTGACTCCATCTGCTGCAAGATGATGTTGTAGGTCTTTGGTGCTGGTCTGTGGGTTGACTCTGACTGTTCTCACCATTCGTCGCTTCTGTCTATCCGAAATCTTTCTTGGTCTGCCACTTCGAGCCTTAACTTGAACTGAGCCTGTGGTCTTCCATTTCCTCAATATGTTCCTAACTGTGGAAACAGACAGCTTCAATCTCTGGGACAGCTTTCTGTATCCTTCCCCTAAACCATGATGGTGAACAATCTTTGTCTTCAGGTTATTTGAGAGTTGTTTTGTGACCCCCATGTTGCTACTCTTCAGAGAAAATTAAAGGAGGAGGGAAACTTACAATGGACCCCCTTAAATACTCGGATTCACCTGTGTATGTAGGTCAGGGGTCACTGAGCTTACCAAGCCAATTGGAGTTCCAATAATTAGTTCTAAAAGTTTGGGAATCAATAAAATGACAACGGTGCCCAAATTTATGCACCTGCCTGATTTTGTTTGAACAATTATTGCACACTTTCTGTAAATCCAATAAACTTCATTTCAGTTCTCAAATATCACTGTGTGTGTCTCCTATATGATATATTTAACTGACATTTTTTATCGTAACAACCAACGATTTATACAGGAAAATAATGACTATTAACAAGGTTGCCCAAACTTATGCATCCCACTGTAATTGTAGTTTTAGTTTTTATTTTATTTTATGGGTGGCACGGTGGTGCAGTGGGTAGCGCTGTTGCCTCGCAGTTAGGAGACCCAGGTTCGCTTCCCAGGTACCAGGAGTTTGCATGTTCTCCCCCTGTCTGCGTGGGTTTCCTCCCAAAGACCAGCAGGTTCGGTACATTGGCGATTCTAAATTGTGCTTGCTGTGTGTGTGTGTGCCCTGCCCACTAACACATGTGGTTGGTCTGCCAGTCGGAAAACATCCACCATGGGTACGATCTCCGTGAGGTGTGCAGTGGAGTGCGTACGCCCGATGAGCCCAAATAAGTGCAAAACACTCGTACTCTTTGCATTATTTGACAGTAAACTATGTAACATTCTATGATCTGCTTCTCGTGACTGAGAGGGTCTGTGGCGGATGTTTGCCGACTGGCAGACCAACCACATGTGTTACATGGTAGGTAACCACCCACACAATCAGATCGGGACTCAGACTACGAATGGTATGAATGTAATTACTCCGATCTCCAGGCTGTCAAATAAACGAACCACACGCTGTGGCGCAGCGTAAAGAGGCTTCACCACTGACGTCTGAGGTTCGAGCCCCGCGAGGGGTGCAGTGAAGTGCGTACGCCTGATGAGCCCAAATAAGGGAAAAACACGTGTCGCGTACTCTGCATTATTTGACACTAAACTATGACGCCCAGGAGGACTAGAGGAGGGCTTGCGCCTTCCCCAGACCATGTGGGGGCAACCGCCCTGGTACCTTTGGGGGCCATGGGTACAGAGCTTTGAAGCTTAACCCTGTAGGGGCCCGCAGTCACCGCCAGGGGGCGACCTTACGCCTTCCACCACACCCGGAAGTGCTCGGGGGAAGAGGCGCAGGGACACCCAGAGTGCTTCCGGGGATGCCCCTGGCACTTCCACCACACTGGGGCTTGTCGGTGGAAAATTGCCGGGAAACACCTGGAGAAAGGGGCCACCTCCCTTCATTCAGGGATGGGGTCGGATGAGGAGAAGGACAGAGCTCGGGTGGAGAGGGAAAGAGGCGCCCTGAACAGAAGAGAAAGGCATTCATGTTGGCCAGGACTTTTGGGGGAGTATTTGGGGTTGTTGTGGTGCACTTATTGACTTGTACATAATAGAAATATGTATAATAAACGTGTTGTGGGTGACGTCAACGTGTCTGCCTGTCTGTGTCTGGGCTGGCTTCCACTATATATATATACTGTATATATATTCACAAACTCCACAAAGAGCCATAACAAGCCATCCGTATATTTGGCTTCCTGGCTGCAAATTGTAGTTTTTAATGATAGCACTGCTGTGCACAAAACTGAGTCCAAAACAGAACTGAGGGAATAGGGAAAAGGTGGAGGCTTTTAAAGGAGAAGTCAAGAAGACAGGAAGTGAAGACAAAGGGGTCGGGCTCATAAGGGTCTTCAGCCACAGCTTCGAGCCCGGACATAACATCACAGGGGCCTGAGCCGGCAAGATCTTCTTCCATAGGCTCGGACCCAGAAGTGATGTCAAGAGGGCCAGGTGGAATCTCCCGTGAATGGTCTGCAGGAAAGGGAGAAAAAGAGTCAGTGCACTCTGGCACATCCTGGTCTGATTCAGAATTGCCCTTACTCAAGCCCTTTACTTTTTTGAATTGGGCTGCACGGTGGGTAGCGCTGCTGCCTCGCAGTTAGTCGACCCAGGTTCACTTCCCGGGTTCTCCGTGCGTGGAGTTTGCATGTTCTCCCCTTGTTTGTGTGGGTTTCCTCCCAAAGACATGCAGGTTAGGTGCATTGGCGATTCTAAATTGTTCCTAGTGTGTGTGTGTGCCCTGCGGTGGGCTGGCACCCTGCCCGGGGTTTGTTTATTGCCTTGCGCCCTGTGTTGGCTGGGATTGGCTCCAGCAGACCCCCATGACTCTGTAGTTAGGATATAGTGGGTTGGGTAATGGATGGTGTTGTGATGTGAGATTTTGCATATAACTTGATAAATGTTTTTTATGTCTTTATTTATAATTTAGGCAAACCAATGTAATTTAGTGTTACTTTGGTGAGAGGTATTCATGTTTGCCCCCCCCCCAAGTTTACGACTGTCTCTTTGTAATTTATGACAGGATTTTTGGGGATGTGTCTAAAACCAGTTTGATGAGTATTTCTCTGCTAAAGTCTTTCAACCCCCCTGCAAGGAAGATGTTCTATTTCACCCATTGGTCTGAGATATGGCTGTCTGGATTGGCTGTAGGGGTTGGACAGAAAACCTATAAATTTGCTTGCTCAACCACATTCTCTCTCTCTAACCAGCATATGATGAAGAAGCATCTCTCTTGGTAACCTGTGATGATGTACTGTAGAAGTATCTTTCTCTTACTGATCTGATGAAGAAGACCATCACACCATGAAGTGAAGACAACACAATCAAGAGCACAGCTTCAGCCATTTTGAACAGACATGTGGCTGAAAGCTGAGCACCAATGATGCCTTAACTAGAGACATAAGTAATGTGGAGCCGACCCGGACACAGACAGGTGGACATGTTGTTACTCACCACCACACGTTTATTATGTACAATTATTTACAATAGTTATGGTCACTCAGACCCAGTCCAAACCCCAACACACAGTCCTGGCCACACAAATGCCTCTCTTCGGGCCGCCTCCACACTCCTCATGTGCCTTGTCCGTCTTCCACCCGACTCCAGCCCTGAATGAAGGGAGATGGCCCCTTTTATACACTCCCGGATGATCTCCAGGTTGTTCCCGGCATTCCCCTTTTGGCCACGCCCCCAGCGTGGCAGAAGTGCCGGCTGTTCTTCCTGCAGCTCTCCTGTTGTCCGTCTAATTCTTCCCCCAGCACATTGGGGTGCCTCCTGGCGGTGACCACGGGCCCCCACAGGGTGGTCCCTGAACCCGTGGCCCCCAAAGCAACCAGGAAGGCGGCCCCGAGGTGATTCCTGGTGGGCACATGCCCACTTCCGGTCCTTCAAGGCGTCCTGGCCAGGTCGTGGCCCCTGGCATCCTCGACAGTAACTACAAGTCTATGTGCCACCTGAATCACACATCACCATTTTATCAGGTTGTATGGTTGCCAATATTCAAATGTACTTTGCATTTTGTTATTATTTATGAATATTATCAATAATACATTATTTTATATGTAACTTAACTCCTGCTTGTCTTTTTACTACATCTAATTGCCAGAGGTTATAGATATAGAAGGGAAGGTGGGGATAAGTTATATAGAATAATACGTTATAAAGAGTGGTAAGTCTGTGAGATTAGGCATTCTAAGGCTACATATTAATAATACAATAGGGGGAAGTAGAGCAATACATTTATTACTCTACCAAGATAAAACAGATGGATGGATAGTTATCTAATTTCTATATTGTTCCCAAAACACAGAACTTGGGATATAACACATCACTTAATTAGCCCAGGATTCCAATTAAAAACAAAAGCTGGTTGAACCAAAAACCTGCAGCCACAGGGGGTCCCAGGACCGAGGTTGGGAAACACTTTATTAAAGATATTAGCCAGACTGTGGGAAGTCAGGGTGTATAATAAACAAGTCTGCAAACATCATATGGGCGACGTGCAGAGAGGGAGCACCAGGCGCGCACATCAACCCCATGTGTGTCCGAGGGGAGGTGAGGCTCGTCACCGCAGCACCTCACGTTTCTCCTTTGTATTTGATCAGGAAATGTGCAAATTCAGTGATTTTGATTAATGACATTATCAAAATTTTTGAAATCACACAGAAAACAAATTTATAGCACAGACCAGTGGACAAATTTATCATTATTAGTTTTTTTTACTTTTCACAATGATGACCGGAGTGACCGCGCATCCCTGTAAGAAGTACAGTCCTGGTGCCGGAGAAGTGCTGGACTTTCACTAAGTTCTGATCCAGCTGGCCCTGCACTGAAACTCCGAGACTCTTTTCTTTTCTCGCACACTACATTTGCTTTTATTATCATGTGCGCAGTATTTGCACACTTTACTTTTCCGCTTTCTACCCCCAAACATTTGTGCAAAACTCGCCATCGTCAGCCACGCGTGCTTACTGCTTGAACCCGATGAACCAAATGTGCTCAACACACAATGGTCCTTTATGGAAGTTGCGTCACGTGACTATAGTAAGCCCAAGGTACACGATCACCGCATAGTAAACAGCGTAACGTAACTGAACGCTCAGCGCTTGCCTACAAACAACCCCTCTGCACGACTGAACCGGATTGGACGAAAATGCTATTGCTGTTGTTTTTGTATTTACTCAGTTTTCGTTCTCGTTTTAGTTCGTTCACATATCACTAATTTTTATTTTTGTTTTCCTCCCACAGTCCAAAGACATGCAGGTTAGGTGCATTGGCGATCCTAAATTGTCCCTAGTGTGTTTTTGGTGTGTGTGTGTGTGTGCGCCCTGCGGTGGACTGGCACCCTGCCCAGGGTTTGTTTCCTGCCTTGCACCCTGTGTTGGCTGGGATTGGCTCCAGCAGAGCCCCATGACCCTGTAGTTAGGATATAGTGGGTTGGATAATGGATAGATAGATGGATGGATAGTTTTCGCCTTAATTTCAATTCTCATTCTTGTAAAACGAAAAACAATATTTTTAGTTCTAGTTCTCGTTTTCGTTATGAAAATATCACTGGCAAGGAGGTGGCAATGCAAGTGCAGGAGACCATCATTAGGCCGAAACACGAATGGACCTGACTGGACACGTAAATGAAGGGTGGTGGTTTAGGCATTCCCATGAACCGCAGAGGTTAAAGTGCCTTTCCTAAACACCTTCTAGGCCGCCCAGACACCTGCAGCATGAAATAACTCCAACAGCAGGATTCCAGGGCCAGTAACTTGGCAAGACTTGCTGTTGCAGATGGGAGAGTGTGGCCATGCCCAAAAAAAATCAGGAAATAAACAAGGGACAAAATCATGGCAGGCGTTGAACGACAAGAACAAAGTCCACATTTAAGGCATGCCAGCTGAAATAATTTTCTGAATTGTGACAGATGAGGGTTTTGAATTTTATATCTGGACAATGAAGGCAGAAACAGCTAAAAAAAAAAAATAATAATAAATCCAGTGTCAAATAACAAGATTCCAAGGCGCAGAGATGTAGACAGGAGTCAATGCCAGCTGAACTGGAACCCGATAGGCACGGCTGCTCCGATTAAAGAGATGCCAGTCATCCTAGCGGCCTTCACATTTTCATGAGCTCCTTATCCTGAGTCATGCCAAGCAGCCTGTCACTAAGGCGCTGGATAGGAGTCTTCTTAGTGGAGATGTGCCAAGGAGAACATGTCCTCGACGTGGTGTCAGCCACCTCACCCAGCTAAAGACGACAGCTGTTTTTATCGAGTTTGATCACAGAAAAGCCAGGAGAGTAGAAGACACAGGTTTGCCAGCTTTCATTCAGCAATCAATGGAAAAAGATGAACAAAAAAAATATTGTATTGTGCTCTGTGACCAACAACAAAAAAGAAGTTAAGACTATACTGTATGTTCTGTTGGGTAGTGATAGTAGTGCCCGTGGGTGGGCATTTATGAATATCTTTGTGTTGTATTATTGGTTTAGTTAATCTTAAACTCTGCGGTGGGCTGGCGCCTGCCCGGGATTTGTTCCTGCCTTGCGCCCTGTGTTGGCTGGGATTGGCTCCAGCAGACCCCCGTTACCCTGTGTTAGGATATAGCGGGTTGGATGATGGATGGATGGATGGATGGATGGATGGATGGATGGATGGATGGATGGATTAATCTTAAACTGAAAAGAAACACCACTACACCACAAAAAGTTTTCGGGTAGCCACCCCGTATACTTGAAGTATTGGCTGAAAAAAGCAGAAAAATGAGCAAAGAGTCCAAAACAGAACTGACAGGCAGCGGGAATCTGGCGGGTTTTAACCCTTAAACTGCCACATACTTGGTGTGGTTATTGGACTCCCCAGACGCCAAATACTTGTTTGCTGCACTTTTTAAGGAAACGTCACAATTCACCAAGAAAAAGTGAAATTTTAACGGAACACATTTTTGTTATTTGAAGAGCTTCACAATTACTGCAACACGGATCATTTCACAGACTGCCAGTGAACTATAGAAACTATAAAGAAACTACTGGAACATTCTATTATTATACATACAAGGTGCCACTGACGCCATTGATGAAATTCAGTAAATCACCGAGACAACTGCGATCGAACTGCCTGCACTCACAGGCCAACGCTAATGCCTGCAGGCCCGTCTAGTGCAGCGGCTGAATCCCAGGGACAGTGATGGTGATTCGCTAGGGGGCGCCAGTGGCCATGAGCTGGCTGCTCGATGAATGTACGGCACGGACTGATCAGCAACGGCGTGCTGGCAAATTGCACTGGGAACCGACTATAGCCAGTTCCGGCAGTTTAAGGGTTAAAGTCAGACAAGGGAAATGGCGTCATCAGGACAGGAACCGGAAGTGAGGTCATCGGACCCAGAACCGGAAGTGAGGTCATCAGACCCAGAACCGGAAGTGAGGTCATCAGACCCAGGTGGGATTTCCCATGTTTGGTGTGCAGGGATAAAAGAGAAAGGATTAGTGTACTCTGCCACCTCCTGGTCTGGCGTGGAATTACTTTCTTTTGAGCCCTTTAGCTGCCCCCCCCAAACATGCGTACGTGTGTGACAAGATGTAACAGAAAAGAGTCGATGGCAGAAACAGGTTTGGGGAAGGCCACCCTGTATAATGAACAAAAAAACCGGTTGAAGATAATAAAAATGGAACTGGTTGACAATTAGGTTTCTCTGGTACAGCAATCCCTCCTCAATCGCAGGAGTTGCGTTCCAGAACCCCCCGTAAAAGGTGAAAATCCGTGAAGTAAAAACCACATGTTCATATGGTTATTTTTATATATTTTAAGCCCTTATAAACTCTCCCACACTCTTATAAACATTTGCCGCACAGTTAGACAGCATATCCCTTTTGTATTCTCTTAGATATTAGGTAAGATTCATTGAAATTACTGTATGTATGTAAACACACTGTTTATATACAGTTAAACCTAAATATTATTTGAAAGATATCGAGTGTCTCCGATATCACATATGTTACAGCCATTACGACAGACAGGCCACCAGAAATAAATCCGTACAATGCAAGGAAAATTGTATACAGTAGATGTGTGTACAGTGACACTAAACGCACGTACATGTACTAAGTACTGTAAGTAGAAAATTAATTATGGTTACTCACCAACAATGACACGACGACTTGTCCGATAACGCTGAGTTTAATTTTACTGCACAACAAAGGAGAGCGTTACAGCTCTTCTAAAGGAGCCACTTCAGGCGGCTGTGTAGCACCGCCGTTGTTCTTCTTCAATCCAAATCCCTAAAGCAGATTCCATCCAGGCTACTGACTTATTACATCCACTTACAACTCATTTTGCACCCTGGTTAAAAGGACACTGCGGCCGTAGATCTTATATTTCTTTCCTCCTTTTTAAATAAAAAGAATCGTAGCCTCATTGATGCCGTAATGGCGCCTTACAGCGGTGTAGCTGTTCCCTTCCTTCAACATATCCAAAACTTTTACCTTTTCGGCAATCGTTAACATCTTCCATTGGCGCTTGGGCACGGCCCCTAAAGCAGTAGCAGGAGCAGATCGTTTTGGAGCCATAATGAAGGACTTGACTACACACAAAGATAAACACAAAAGAGCACAAAAGTTCACTCTTTACACAGCGAAACACGTTGATGCTGAATGAGCGAGACGAGACTTCCTGGTTAAAGCAGCGGAATCGGATTCGGCGCTCCGTCACTGAGCCAATCAGCACACAGAATGTGTGTTTTTTATTGTTTTTATTATTTTTATAACTAATAGAGTGACACTGTGTGTAGATATAGATTCCTTTAGGTGTAAGCTTTCAGTAGAGCCCTCATTGATATCTGTGGGTTGAAGCCTTCAAAAGTTATTACACTTTTTCCATACGTTCCAAAATGTGGATCATGGTCCCTCTAAAAAGCCCCTGGGCATGCCCACATAAAAACTGGTGTAAAAAATGTCATTTTTTCAGGTATTCTTATCAAATTTTGAAATGTGAGTAGTCAACAAGTTATTCTGTTGGTACATAGTGTGTTTCTGTCCCCACCTACCTACTGCAGCTATAGAGGCCTTTATTTTCACAAAAACTTGGCGAGAACAAAAAATTCATTTTTCTGTGAGTTCTAATGTGCATAACTTTTGATCAGTCACACCTACAGTGATTCTGACTACTAAGGGTGAAACTAGAGAATGTTACCTTTACAAAGAGACCAAACATGTGTTTATACTCCAGATAGTTCAATAACAGCAATGATTCTAATTTGGAGAGGTCGAATTACAAGCGATTTAGCAAAAATGACCCCGCTTGATAAGGGGTTAACTGCGTGCTCTGATTGGTTAGCTTCTCAGCCATCTGCCAATAGCGTCCCTTGTATGAAATCAACTGAGCAAACCACCTGAGGAAGCATGTACCAGAAGTAAAAAGACCCATTGTCCGCAGAAACCCGCAAAGCAGTGAAAAATCCGCGTTTTATATTTAGATATGCTTACATATGAAATCTGCGATAGAGTGAAGCCGCGAAAGACGAAGCGCGATATAGCGAGGGATTACTGTTATCAGTTGTGGCTGAAGGTTTGGAGAAAGACACAAGTGTTGGCTTCAGTGTTTTTAGATCTTTGTGTCAGATGTTTCTCTGGTCTACTGAAGTAGAATTACTTCTTACGTTTGACGATGACATGAAGTTTTTTGCACACATTTGCAGTGTTGGCCCTTCTTGCTTTGTCAATTCGCCCCTGGCAGGCTGTCAGTCAACTTCTGGGCCCAATCCTGACTGATGGCAGCAGCCCATTCTAACATCATCAATGGAGTTTGTCACAATTGGTGGGTTTTTGTCTGTCCAACCTGCCTCTTGAGGATTGACCACAAGTTCTCAATGGGAGTTTCCTGGCCATAGACACCCAAATTTTGATGTTTTGTTCCCCGAGCCACTTAGTTGTCACTTTTGCCTTATGGCCAGGAATGCGAGTATCAGGAGTGTTGTGGTTTCAAGTAAAAATATGGGGAAGGTTTTTGTCAATTTTACATTTCCTTAAATGACCGTCCACAACATTGGGTTTCAAAATGTTTGAGCGAGATGGGCACCGAAAAAGAAGAGGACAAACAGAACCGTTTGGATGTCTGGACCTACGAGAACGACGATTCCCATCTGATGAAGAAGTGAGGGCAAGTAGTGCATTTGTGGCTCGCAGCTCAGCCTAAAACCTTTTTGTCAATGAAGGAATACGAAAGCTTGGTGACAGATGGACAAAGTGTATTGAAAAGCAGGGAGATGATGTTCAAAAAGGGTGTATTTGTCTTTTCTGAGAGTTGATTACAATAAATTCTACAGCCGGAGTGCAGA